>NW_026599340.1:0-229301 GCF_023634085.1 Falco cherrug
CCCCATCTCAGCCCAGAAAGCAGGTAGAACAACTTTTGTGGTGTCTTTCAGCTGCCTACCAAGGTAGTGTAAAAACTACTAAGAGAACTCCTGTCTGGCACCTTCCCCGGTGGAGTTGTGCATGGGGTGTCTTTGGAACATTTTGTCACCAGCCGAGTCCAAAATTCAGCGGTTCCCCATCTCAGCCCAGAAAGCAGGTAGAACAACTTTTGTGGTGTCTTTCAGATGCCTACCGGAGCAATGTAAAAACTACCAGGAGAACTCCTGTCTGGCACCTTCCCCGGTGGAGTTGTGCATGGGGTGTGTTTGGAACATTTTGTCACCAGCCGAGTCCAAAATTCAGCGGTTCCCCATCTCAGCCCAGAAAGCAGGTAGAACAACTTTTGTGGTGTCTTTCAGATGCCTACCAAGGTAGTGTAAAAACTACTAAGAGAACTTGGAGTTGTGCATGGGGTGTGTTTGGAACATTTTGTCACCGGCCGAGTCCAAAATTCAGCGGTTCCCCATCTCACGCCAGAAAGCAGGGTAGAACAACTTTTGCGGTGTCTTTCAGATGCCTACCGGAGCAATGTAAAAACTACCAGGAGAACTCCTGTCTGGCACCTTCCCCGGTGGAGTTGTGCATGGGGTGTGTTTGGAACATTTTGTCACCGGGCCGACTCCAAAATTCAGCGGTTCCCCATCTCAGCCCAGAAAGCAGGTAGAGAACAACTTTTGTGGTGTCTTTCAGATGCCTACCGGAGCAATGTAAAAACTACCAGGAGAACTCCTGTCTGGCACCTTCCCCGGTGGAGTTGTGCATGGGGTGTGTTTGGAACATTTGTCACCGGCCGGACTCCAAAATTCAGCGGTTCCCCATCTCAGCCCAGAAAGGCAGGTAGAACAACTTTTGTGGTGTCTTTCAGGTGCGCTACCAAGGTAGTGTAAAAACTACCAGGAGAACTCCTGTCTGGCACCTTCCCCGGTGGAGTTGTGCAAGGGTGTGTGTTTGGAACATTTTGTCACCAGCGAGTCCAAAATTCAGCGGTTCCCACCATCTCAGCCAGAAAGCAGGTAGAACAACTTTTGTGGTGCCTTTCAGCTGCCTACCAAGGTAGTGTAAAAACTACTAAGAGAACTCTGTCTGGCACCTTCCACGGTGGAGTTGTGCATGGGGTGTGTTTGGAACATTTTGTCACCGGCCGAGTCCAAAATTCAGCGGTTCCCCATCTCAGCCCAGAAAGCAGGTAGAACAACTTTTGTGGTGTCTTTCAGATGCCTACTGGAGCAATGTAAAAACTACCAGGAGAACTCCTGTCTGGCACCTTCCCCGGTGGAGTTGTGCATGGGGTGTCTTTGGAACATTTTGTCACAGCCGACTCCAAAATTCAGCGGTCCCCATCTCAGCCCAGAAAGCAGGTAGAACAACTTTTGTGGTGCCATTCAGGTGCCTACCAAGGTAGTGTAAAAACTAATAAGAGAACACCTGTCTGGCACCTTCCCCCGGGTGGAGTTGTGCACGGGGTGTCTTCTGGAACATTTTGTCACAGGCCGACTCAAAATTCAGCGGTTCCCCATCTCAGCCCAGAAAGCAGGTAGAACAACTTTTGTGGTGCCTTTCAGCTGCCTACCAAGGTAGTGAAAAAACTACTAAGAGAACTCCTGTCTGGCACCTTCCCCGGTGGGAGTTGTGCATGGGGTGTGTTTGGAACATTTTGTCACCGGCCGAGTCCAAAATTCAGCGGTTCCCCATCTCAGCCCAGAAAGCAGGTAGAACAACTTTTGTGGTGTCTTTCAGATGCCTACCGGAGCAATGTAAAAACTACCAGGAGAACTCCTGTCTGGCACCTCTCCCCGGTGGAGTTGTGCAGGGGGTGTGTTTGGAACATTTTGTCACCGGGCCGAGTCCAAAATTCAGCGGTTCCCCATCTCAGCCCAGAAAGCAGGTAGAACAACTTTTGTGGTGTTCTTTCAGATGCCTACCAAGGTAGTGTAAAAACTATTAAGAGAACTCCTGTCTGGCACCTTCCCCGGTGGAGTTGTTCATGGGGTGTGTGTTGGAACATTTTGTCACCAGCCGACTCCAAAATTCAGCGGTTCCCCATCTCAGCCCAGAAAGCAGGTAGAACAACTTTGTGGTGGTCTTTCAGATGCCTACCGAAGGTAGTGTAAAAACTATTAAGAGAACTCCTGTCTGGCACCTTCCCCGGTGGAGTTGTGCATGGGGTGTGTTTGGAACATTTTGTCACCGGCCGAGTCCAAAATTCAGCGGTTCCCCATCTCAGCCAGAAAGCAGGTAGAACAACTTTTGCGGTGTCTTTCAGATGCCTACCGGAGCAATGTAAAAACTACAGGGAGAACTCCTGTCTGGCACCTTCCCCGGTGGAGTTGTGCATGGGGTGTGTTTGGAACATTTTGTCACCAGCCGAGTCCAAAATTCAGCGGTTCCCCATCTCAGCCCAGAAAGCAGGTAGAACAACTTTTGTGGTGTCTTTCAGATGCCTACCAAGGTAGTGTAAAAACTACTAAGAGAACTCCTGTCTGGCACCTTCCCCGGTGGAGTTGTGCATGGGGGTGTGTTTGGAACATTTTGTCACCGGCCGAGTCCAAAATTCAGCGGTTCCCCATCTCAGCCCAGAGAAGCAGGTAGAACAACTTTTGCGGTGTCTTTCAGATGCGCTACCGGAGCAATGTAAAACTACCAGGAGAACTCCTGTCTGGCACCTTCCCCGGTGGAGTTGTGCATGGGGTGTGTTTTGGAACATTTTGTCACCGGCCGACTCCAAAATTCAGCGGGTTCCCCATCTCAGCCCAGAAAGGCAGGTAGAACAACTTTTGTGGTGTCTTTCAGATGCCTACCGGAGCAATGTAAAAACTACCAGGAGAACTCCTGTCTGGCACCTTCCCCGGTGGAGTTGTGCATGGGGTGTGTTTGGAACATTTTGTCACCGGCCGAGTCCAAAATTCAGCGGTTCCCCATCTCAGCCCCAGAAAGCAGGGTAGAACAACTTTTGTGGTGTCTTTCAGGTGTGCCTACCAAGGTAGTGTAAAAACTAATAAGAGAACACCTGTCTGGCACCTTCCCCGGTGGAGTTGTGCAAGGGGTGTGTTTGGAACATTTTGTCACCAGCCGAGTCCAAAATTCAGCAGTTCCCCATCTCAGCCCAGAAAGCAGGTAGAACAACTTTTGTGGTGTCTTTCAGCTGCCTACCAAGGTAGTGTAAAAACTACTAAGAGAACTCCTGTCTGGCACCTTCCCCGGTGGAGTTGTGCATGGGGTGTCTTTGGAACATTTTGTCACCAGCCGAGTCCAAAATTCAGCGGTTCCCCATCTCAGCCCAGAAAGCAGGTAGAACAACTTTTGTGGTGTCTTTCAGATGCCTACCGGAGCAATGTAAAAACTACCAGGAGAACTCCTGTCTGGCACCTTCCCCGGTGGAGTTGTGCATGGGGTGTGTTTGGAACATTTTGTCACCAGCCGAGTCCAAAATTCAGCGGTTCCCCATCTCAGCCCAGAAAGCAGGTAGAACAACTTTTGTGGTGTCTTTCAGATGCCTACCAAGGTAGTGTAAAAACTACTAAGAGAACTCCTGTCTGGCACCTTCCCCGGTGGAGTTGTGCATGGGGTGTGTTTGGAACATTTTGTCACCGGCCGAGTCCAAAATTCAGCGGTTCCCCATCTCAGCCCAGAAAGCAGGTAGAACAACTTTTGCGGTGTCTTTCAGATGCCTACCGGAGCAATGTAAAAACTACCAGGAGAACTCCTGTCTGGCACCTTCCCCGGTGGAGTTGTGCATGGGGTGTGTTTGGAACATTTTGTCACCGGCCGACTCCAAAATTCAGCGGTTCCCCATCTCAGCCCAGAAAGCAGGTAGAACAACTTTTGTGGTGTCTTTCAGATGCCTACCGGAGCAATGTAAAAACTACCAGGAGAACTCCTGTCTGGCACCTTCCCCGGTGGAGTTGTGCATGGGGTGTGTTTGGAACATTTTGTCACCGGCCGACTCCAAAATTCAGCGGTTCCCCATCTCAGCCCAGAAAGCAGGTAGAACAACTTTTGTGGTGTCTTTCAGGTGCCTACCAAGGTAGTGTAAAAACTAATAAGAGAACACCTGTCTGGCACCTTCCCCGGTGGAGTTGTGCAAGGGGTGTGTTTGGAACATTTTGTCACCAGCCGAGTCCAAAATTCAGCGGTTCCCCATCTCAGCCCAGAAAGCAGGTAGAACAACTTTTGTGGTGCCTTTCAGCTGCCTACCAAGGTAGTGTAAAAACTACTAAGAGAACTCCTGTCTGGCACCTTCCCCGGTGGAGTTGTGCATGGGGTGTGTTTGGAACATTTTGTCACCGGCCGAGTCCAAAATTCAGCGGTTCCCCATCTCAGCCCAGAAAGCAGGTAGAACAACTTTTGTGGTGTCTTTCAGATGCCTACTGGAGCAATGTAAAAACTACCAGGAGAACTCCTGTCTGGCACCTTCCCCGGTGGAGTTGTGCATGGGGTGTCTTTGGAACATTTTGTCACCAGCCGACTCCAAAATTCAGCGGTTCCCCATCTCAGCCCAGAAAGCAGGTAGAACAACTTTTGTGGTGCCATTCAGGTGCCTACCAAGGTAGTGTAAAAACTAATAAGAGAACACCTGTCTGGCACCTTCCCCGGTGGAGTTGTGCACGGGGTGTCTTTGGAACATTTTGTCACAGGCCGACTCCAAAATTCAGCGGTTCCCCATCTCAGCCCAGAAAGCAGGTAGAACAACTTTTGTGGTGCCTTTCAGCTGCCTACCAAGGTAGTGTAAAAACTACTAAGAGAACTCCTGTCTGGCACCTTCCCCGGTGGAGTTGTGCATGGGGTGTGTTTGGAACATTTTGTCACCGGCCGAGTCCAAAATTCAGCGGTTCCCCATCTCAGCCCAGAAAGCAGGTAGAACAACTTTTGTGGTGTCTTTCAGATGCCTACCGGAGCAATGTAAAAACTACCAGGAGAACTCCTGTCTGGCACCTTCCCCGGTGGAGTTGTGCAGGGGGTGTGTTTGGAACATTTTGTCACCGGCCGAGTCCAAAATTCAGCGGTTCCCCATCTCAGCCCAGAAAGCAGGTAGAACAACTTTTGTGGTGTCTTTCAGATGCCTACCAAGGTAGTGTAAAAACTATTAAGAGAACTCCTGTCTGGCACCTTCCCCGGTGGAGTTGTTCATGGGGTGTGTTTGGAACATTTTGTCACCAGCCGACTCCAAAATTCAGCGGTTCCCCATCTCAGCCCAGAAAGCAGGTAGAACAACTTTTGTGGTGTCTTTCAGATGCCTACCAAGGTAGTGTAAAAACTATCAAGAGAACTCCTGTCTGGCACCTTCCCCGGTGGAGTTGTGCATGGGGTGTGTTTGGAACATTTTGTCACCGGCCGAGTCCAAAATTCAGCGGTTCCCCATCTCAGCCCAGAAAGCAGGTAGAACAACTTTTGTGGTGTCTTTCAGATGCCTACCGGAGCAATGTAAAAACTACCAGGAGAACTCCTGTCTGGCACCTTCCCCGGTGGAGTTGTGCATGGGGTGTGTTTGGAACATTTTGTCACCAGCCGAGTCCAAAATTCAGCGGTTCCCCATCTCAGCCCAGAAAGCAGGTAGAACAACTTTTGTGGTGTCTTTCAGATGCCTACCAAGGTAGTGTAAAAACTACTAAGAGAACTCCTGTCTGGCACCTTCCCCGGTGGAGTTGTGCATGGGGTGTGTTTGGAACATTTTGTCACCGGCCGAGTCCAAAATTCAGCGGTTCCCCATCTCAGCCCAGAAAGCAGGTAGAACAACTTTTGTGGTGTCTTTCAGATGCCTACCGGAGCAATGTAAAAACTACCAGGAGAACTCCTGTCTGGCACCTTCCCCGGTGGAGTTGTGCATGGGGTGTGTTTGGAACATTTTGTCACCGGCCGACTCCAAAATTCAGCGGTTCCCCATCTCAGCCCAGAAAGCAGGTAGAACAACTTTTGTGGTGTCTTTCAGATGCCTACCGGAGCAATGTAAAAACTACCAGGAGAACTCCTGTCTGGCACCTTCCCCGGTGGAGTTGTGCATGGGGTGTGTTTGGAACATTTTGTCACCGGCCGAGTCCAAAATTCAGCGGTTCCCCATCTCAGCCCAGAAAGCAGGTAGAACAACTTTTGTGGTGTCTTTCAGGTGCCTACCAAGGTAGTGTAAAAACTAATAAGAGAACACCTGTCTGGCACCTTCCCCGGTGGAGTTGTGCAAGGGGTGTGTTTGGAACATTTTGTCACCAGCCGAGTCCAAAATTCAGCAGTTCCCCATCTCAGCCCAGAAAGCAGGTAGAACAACTTTTGTGGTGTCTTTCAGCTGCCTACCAAGGTAGTGTAAAAACTACTAAGAGAACTCCTGTCTGGCACCTTCCCCGGTGGAGTTGTGCATGGGGTGTCTTTGGAACATTTTGTCACCAGCCGAGTCCAAAATTCAGCGGTTCCCCATCTCAGCCCAGAAAGCAGGTAGAACAACTTTTGTGGTGTCTTTCAGATGCCTACCGGAGCAATGTAAAAACTACCAGGAGAACTCCTGTCTGGCACCTTCCCCGGTGGAGTTGTGCATGGGGTGTGTTTGGAACATTTTGTCACCAGCCGAGTCCAAAATTCAGCGGTTCCCCATCTCAGCCCAGAAAGCAGGTAGAACAACTTTTGTGGTGTCTTTCAGATGCCTACCAAGGTAGTGTAAAAACTACTAAGAGAACTCCTGTCTGGCACCTTCCCCGGTGGAGTTGTGCATGGGGTGTGTTTGGAACATTTTGTCACCGGCCGAGTCCAAAATTCAGCGGTTCCCCATCTCAGCCCAGAAAGCAGGTAGAACAACTTTTGCGGTGTCTTTCAGATGCCTACCGGAGCAATGTAAAAACTACCAGGAGAACTCCTGTCTGGCACCTTCCCCGGTGGAGTTGTGCATGGGGTGTGTTTGGAACATTTTGTCACCGGCCGACTCCAAAATTCAGCGGTTCCCCATCTCAGCCCAGAAAGCAGGTAGAACAACTTTTGTGGTGTCTTTCAGATGCCTACCGGAGCAATGTAAAAACTACCAGGAGAACTCCTGTCTGGCACCTTCCCCGGTGGAGTTGTGCATGGGGTGTGTTTGGAACATTTTGTCACCGGCCGACTCCAAAATTCAGCGGTTCCCCATCTCAGCCCAGAAAGCAGGTAGAACAACTTTTGTGGTGTCTTTCAGGTGCCTACCAAGGTAGTGTAAAAACTAATAAGAGAACACCTGTCTGGCACCTTCCCCGGTGGAGTTGTGCAAGGGGTGTGTTTGGAACATTTTGTCACCAGCCGAGTCCAAAATTCAGCGGTTCCCCATCTCAGCCCAGAAAGCAGGTAGAACAACTTTTGTGGTGCCTTTCAGCTGCCTACCAAGGTAGTGTAAAAACTACTAAGAGAACTCCTGTCTGGCACCTTCCCCGGTGGAGTTGTGCATGGGGTGTGTTTGGAACATTTTGTCACCGGCCGAGTCCAAAATTCAGCGGTTCCCCATCTCAGCCCAGAAAGCAGGTAGAACAACTTTTGTGGTGTCTTTCAGATGCCTACTGGAGCAATGTAAAAACTACCAGGAGAACTCCTGTCTGGCACCTTCCCCGGTGGAGTTGTGCATGGGGTGTCTTTGGAACATTTTGTCACCAGCCGACTCCAAAATTCAGCGGTTCCCCATCTCAGCCCAGAAAGCAGGTAGAACAACTTTTGTGGTGCCATTCAGGTGCCTACCAAGGTAGTGTAAAAACTAATAAGAGAACACCTGTCTGGCACCTTCCCCGGTGGAGTTGTGCACGGGGTGTCTTTGGAACATTTTGTCACAGGCCGACTCCAAAATTCAGCGGTTCCCCATCTCAGCCCAGAAAGCAGGTAGAACAACTTTTGTGGTGCCTTTCAGCTGCCTACCAAGGTAGTGTAAAAACTACTAAGAGAACTCCTGTCTGGCACCTTCCCCGGTGGAGTTGTGCATGGGGTGTGTTTGGAACATTTTGTCACCGGCCGAGTCCAAAATTCAGCGGTTCCCCATCTCAGCCCAGAAAGCAGGTAGAACAACTTTTGTGGTGTCTTTCAGATGCCTACCGGAGCAATGTAAAAACTACCAGGAGAACTCCTGTCTGGCACCTTCCCCGGTGGAGTTGTGCAGGGGGTGTGTTTGGAACATTTTGTCACCGGCCGAGTCCAAAATTCAGCGGTTCCCCATCTCAGCCCAGAAAGCAGGTAGAACAACTTTTGTGGTGTCTTTCAGATGCCTACCAAGGTAGTGTAAAAACTATTAAGAGAACTCCTGTCTGGCACCTTCCCCGGTGGAGTTGTTCATGGGGTGTGTTTGGAACATTTTGTCACCAGCCGACTCCAAAATTCAGCGGTTCCCCATCTCAGCCCAGAAAGCAGGTAGAACAACTTTTGTGGTGTCTTTCAGATGCCTACCAAGGTAGTGTAAAAACTATTAAGAGAACTCCTGTCTGGCACCTTCCCCGGTGGAGTTGTGCATGGGGTGTGTTTGGAACATTTTGTCACCGGCCGAGTCCAAAATTCAGCGGTTCCCCATCTCAGCCCAGAAAGCAGGTAGAACAACTTTTGTGGTGTCTTTCAGATGCCTACCGGAGCAATGTAAAAACTACCAGGAGAACTCCTGTCTGGCACCTTCCCCGGTGGAGTTGTGCATGGGGTGTGTTTGGAACATTTTGTCACCGGCCGAGTCCAAAATTCAGCGGTTCCCCATCTCAGCCCAGAAAGCAGGTAGAACAACTTTTGTGGTGTCTTTCAGATGCCTACTGGAGCAATGTAAAAACTACCAGGAGAACTCCTGTCTGGCACCTTCCCCGGTGGAGTTGTGCATGGGGTGTCTTTGGAACATTTTGTCACCGGCCGAGTCCAAAATTCAGCGGTTCCCCATCTCAGCCCAGAAAGCAGGTAGAACAACTTTTGTGGTGTCTTTCAGATGCCTACCGGAGCAATGTAAAAACTACCAGGAGAACTCCTGTCTGGCACCTTCCCCGGTGGAGTTGTGCAGGGGGTGTGTTTGGAACATTTTGTCACCAGCCGACTCCAAAATTCAGCGGTTCCCCATCTCAGCCCAGAAAGCAGGTAGAACAACTTTTGTAATGTCTTTCAGATGCCTACCAAGGTAGTGTAAAAACTATAAAGAGAACTCCTGTCTGGCACCTTCCCCGGTGGAGTTGTGCATGGGGTGTGTTTGGAACATTTTGTCACCGGCCGACTCCAAAATTCAGCGGTTCCCCATCTCAGCCCAGAAAGCAGGTAGAACAACTTTTGTGGTGTCTTTCAGGTGCCTACCAAGGTAGTGTAAAAACTAATAAGAGAACACCTGTCGGGCACCTTCCCCGGTGGAGTTGTGCAAGGGGTGTGTTTGGAACATTTTGTCACCAGCCGAGTCCAAAATTCAGCGGTTCCCCATCTCAGCCCAGAAAGCAGGTAGAACAACTTTTGTGGTGCCTTTCAGCTGCCTACCAAGGTAGTGTAAAAACTACTAAGAGAACTCCTGTCTGGCACCTTCCCCGGTGGAGTTGTGCATGGGGTGTGTTTGGAACATTTTGTCACCGGCCGACTCCAAAATTCAGCGGTTCCCCATCTCAGCCCAGAAAGCAGGTAGAACAACTTTTGTGGTGTCTTTCAGATGCCTACTGGAGCAATGTAAAAACTACCAGGAGAACTCCTGTCTGGCACCTTCCCCGGTGGAGTTGTGCATGGGGTGTGTTTGGAACATTTTGTCACCAGCCGACTCCAAAATTCAGCGGTTCCCCATCTCAGCCCAGAAAGCAGGTAGAACAACTTTTGTGGTGTCTTTCAGATGCCTACCAAGGTAGTGTAAAAACTACTAAGAGAACTCCTGTCTGGCACCTTCCCCGGTGGAGTTGTGCATGGGGTGTGTTTGGAACATTTTGTCACCGGCCGAGTCCAAAATTCAGCGGTTCCCCATCTCAGCCCAGAAAGCAGGTAGAACAACTTTTGTGGTGTCTTTCAGATGCCTACCAAGGTAGTGTAAAAACTATTAAGAGAACTCCTGTCTGGCACCTTCCCCGGTGGAGTTGTGCATGGGGTGTCTTTGGAACATTTTGTCACCGGCCGACTCCAAAATTCAGCGGTTCCCCATCTCAGCCCAGAAAGCAGGTAGAACAACTTTTGTGGTGTCTTTCAGATGCCTACCGGAGCAATGTAAAAACTACCAGGAGAACTCCTGTCTGGCACCTTCCCCGGTGGAGTTGTTCAGGGGGTGTGTTTGGAACATTTTGTCACCGGCCGAGTCCAAAATTCAGCGGTTCCCCATCTCAGCCCAGAAAGCAGGTAGAACAACTTTTGTGGTGTCTTTCAGGTGCCTACCAAGGTAGTGTAAAAACTAATAAGAGAACACCTGTCTGGCACCTTCCCCGGTGGAGTTGTGCAAGGGGTGTGTTTGGAACATTTTGTCACCAGCCGAGTCCAAAATTCAGCGGTTCCCCATCTCAGCCCAGAAAGCAGGTAGAACAACTTTTGTGGTGCCTTTCAGCTGCCTACCAAGGTAGTGTAAAAACTACTAAGAGAACTCCTGTCTGGCACCTTCCCCGGTGGAGTTGTGCATGGGGTGTGTTTGGAACATTTTGTCACCGGCCGACTCCAAAATTCAGCGGTTCCCCATCTCAGCCCAGAAAGCAGGTAGAACAACTTTTGTGGTGTCTTTCAGATGCCTACCGGAGCAATGTAAAAACTACCAGGAGAACTCCTGTCTGGCACCTTCCCCGGTGGAGTTGTGCATGGGGTGTGTTTGGAACATTTTGTCACCGGCCGAGTCCAAAATTCAGCGGTTCCCCATCTCAGCCCAGAAAGCAGGTAGAACAACTTTTGTGGTGTCTTTCAGCTGCCTACCAAGGTAGTGTAAAAACTAATAAGAGAACACCTGTCTGGCACCTTCCCCGGTGGAGTTGTGCAAGGGGTGTGTTTGGAACATTTTGTCACCGGCCGACTCCAAAATTCAGCGGTTCCCCATCTCAGCCCAGAAAGCAGGTAGAACAACTTTTGTGGTGCCTTTCAGCTGCCTACCAAGGTAGTGTAAAAACTATTAAGAGAACTCCTGTCTGGCACCTTCCCCGGTGGAGTTGTGCATGGGGTGTGTTTGGAACATTTTGTCACCGGCCGACTCCAAAATTCAGCGGTTCCCCATCTCAGCCCAGAAAGCAGGTAGAACAACTTTTGTGGTGTCTTTCAGATGCCTACCGGAGCAATGTAAAAACTACCAGGAGAACTCCTGTCTGGCACCTTCCCCGGTGGAGTTGTGCATGGGGTGTGTTTGGAACATTTTGTCACCAGCCGAGTCCAAAATTCAGCGGTTCCCCATCTCAGCCCAGAAAGCAGGTAGAACAACTTTTGTGGTGTCTTTCAGATGCCTACCAAGGTAGTGTAAAAACTACTAAGAGAACTCCTGTCTGGCACCTTCCCCGGTGGAGTTGTGCATGGGGTGTGTTTGGAACATTTTGTCACCAGCCGAGTCCAAAATTCAGCGGTTCCCCATCTCAGCCCAGAAAGCAGGTAGAACAACTTTTGTGGTGCCATTCAGGTGCGTACCAAGGTAGTGTAAAAACTACCAGGAGAACTCCTGTCTGGCACCTTCCCCGGTGGAGTTGTGCAGGGGGTGTGTTTGGAACATTTTGTCACCGGCCGACTCCAAAATTCAGCGGTTCCCCATCTCAGCCGAGAAAGCAGGTAAAACAACTTTTGTGGTGTCTTTCAGATGCCTACCGGAGCAATGTAAAAACTACCAGGAGAACTCCTGTCTGGCACCTTCCCCGGTGGAGTTGTGCATGGGGTGTCTTTGGAACATTTTGTCACCGGCTGAGTCCAAAATTCAGCGGTTCCCCATCTCAGCCCAGAAAGCAGGTAGAACAACTTTTGTGGTGTCTTTCAGGTGCCTACCAAGGTAGTGTAAAAACTAATAAGAGAACACCTGTCTGGCACCTTCCCCGGTGGAGTTGTGCAAGGGGTGTGTTTGGAACATTTTGTCACCAGCCGAGTCCAAAATTCAGCGGTTCCCCATCTCAGCCCAGAAAGCAGGTAGAACAACTTTTGTGGTGCCTTTCAGCTGCCTACCAAGGTAGTGTAAAAACTACTAAGAGAACTCCTGTCTGGCACCTTCCCTGGTGGAGTTGTGCATGGGGTGTGTTTGGAACATTTTGTCACCGGCCGAGTCCAAAATTCAGCGGTTCCCCATCTCAGCCCAGAAAGCAGGTAGAACAACTTTTGTGGTGTCTTTCAGGTGCCTACCAAGGTAGTGTAAAAACTAATAAGAGAACACCTGTCTGGCACCTTCCCCGGTGGAGTTGTGCAAGGGGTGTGTTTGGAACATTTTGTCACCAGCCGAGTCCAAAATTCAGCGGTTCCCCATCTCAGCCCAGAAAGCAGGTAGAACAACTTTTGTTGTGTCTTTCAGCTGCCTACCAAGGTAGTGTAAAAACTACTAAGAGAACTCCTGTCTGGCACCTTCCCCGGTGGAGTTGTGCATGGGGTGTGTTTGGAATATTTTGTCACCAGCCGACTCCAAAATTCAGCAGTTCCCCATCTCAGCCCAGAAAGCAGGTAGAACAACTTTTGTGGTGCCATTCAGGTGCGTACCAAGGTAGTGTAAAAACTACCAGGAGAACTCCTGTCTGGCACCTTCCCCGGTGGAGTTGTGCATGGGGTGTCTTTGGAACATTTTGTCACCGGCCGAGTCCAAAATTCAGCGGTTCCCCATCTCAGCCCAGAAAGCAGGTAGAACAACTTTTGTGGTGTCTTTCAGATGCCTACCGGAGCAATGTAAAAACTACCAGGAGAACTCCTGCCTGGCACCTTCCCCGGTGGAGTTGTGCATGGGGTGTCTTTGGAACATTTTGTCACCAGCCGACTCCAAAATTCAGCGGTTCCCCATCTCAGCCCAGAAAGCAGGTAGAACAACTTTTGTGGTGTCTTTCAGATGCCTACTGGAGCAATGTAAAAACTACCAGGAGAACTCCTGTCTGGCACCTTCCCCGGTGGAGTTGTGCATGGGGTGTCTTTGGAACATTTTGTCACCGGCCGAGTCCAAAATTCAGCGGTTCCCCATCTCAGCCCAGAAAGCAGGTAGAACAACTTTTGTGGTGTCTTTCAGATGCCTACCAAGGTAGTGTAAAAACTATTAAGAGAACTCCTGTCTGGCACCTTCCCCGGTGGAGTTGTGCATGGGGTGTCTTTGGAACATTTTGTCACCGGCCGACTCCAAAATTCAGCGGTTCCCCATCTCAGCCCAGAAAGCAGGTAGAACAACTTTTGTGGTGTCTTTCAGATGCCTACCGGAGCAATGTAAAAACTACCAGGAGAACTCCTGTCTGGCACCTTCCCCGGTGGAGTTGTTCAGGGGGTGTGTTTGGAACATTTTGTCACCGGCCGAGTCCAAAATTCAGCGGTTCCCCATCTCAGCCCAGAAAGCAGGTAGAACAACTTTTGTGGTGTCTTTCAGGTGCCTACCAAGGTAGTGTAAAAACTAATAAGAGAACACCTGTCTGGCACCTTCCCCGGTGGAGTTGTGCAAGGGGTGTGTTTGGAACATTTTGTCACCAGCCGAGTCCAAAATTCAGCGGTTCCCCATCTCAGCCCAGAAAGCAGGTAGAACAACTTTTGTGGTGCCTTTCAGCTGCCTACCAAGGTAGTGTAAAAACTACTAAGAGAACTCCTGTCTGGCACCTTCCCCGGTGGAGTTGTGCATGGGGTGTGTTTGGAACATTTTGTCACCGGCCGACTCCAAAATTCAGCGGTTCCCCATCTCAGCCCAGAAAGCAGGTAGAACAGCTTTTGTGGTGTCTTTCAGATGCCTACCGGAGCAATGTAAAAACTACCAGGAGAACTCCTGTCTGGCACCTTCCCCGGTGGAGTTGTGCATGGGGTGTGTTTGGAACATTTTGTCACCAGCCGACTCCAAAATTCAGTGGTTCCCCATCTCAGCCCAGAAAGCAGGTAGAACAAGTTTTGTGGTGTCTTTCAGATGCCTACCAAGGTAGTGTAAAAACTAATAAGAGAACACCTGTCTGGCACCTTCCCCGGTGGAGTTGTGCATGGGGTGTGTTTGGAACATTTTGTCACCAGCCGACTCCAAAATTCAGCGGTTCCCCATCTCAGCCCAGAAAGCAGGTAGAACAACTTTTGTGGTGCCTTTCAGCTGCCTACCAAGGTAGTGTAAAAACTACTAAGAGAACTCCTGTCTGGCACCTTCCCCGGTGGAGTTGTTCAGGGGGTGTGTTTGGAACATTTTGTCACCGGCCGACTCCAAAATTCAGTGGTTCCCCATCTCAGCCCAGAAAGCAGGTAGAACAACTTTTGTGGTGTCTTTCAGATGCCTACTGGAGCAATGTAAAAACTACCAGGAGAACTCCTGTCTGGCACCTTCCCCGGTGGAGTTGTGCATGGGGTGTGTTTGGAACATTTTGTCACCAGCCGACTCCAAAATTCAGCGGTTCCCCATCTCAGCCCAGAAAGCAGGTAGAACAACTTTTGTGGTGTCTTTCAGATGCCTACCAAGGTAGTGTAAAAACTACTAAGAGAACTCCTGTCTGGCACCTTCCCCGGTGGAGTTGTGCATGGGGTGTCTTTGGAACATTTTGTCACCAGCCGAGTCCAAAATTCAGCGGTTCCCCATCTCAGCCCAGAAAGCAGGTAGAACAACTTTTGTGGTGCCTTTCAGCTGCCTACCAAGGTAGTGTAAAAACTACTAAGAGAACTCCTGTCTGGCACCTTCCCCGGTGGAGTTGTGCATGGGGTGTGTTTGGAACATTTTGTCACCGGCCGAGTCCAAAATTCAGCGGTTCCCCATCTCAGCCCAGAAAGCAGGTAGAACAACTTTTGTGGTGTCTTTCAGATGCCTACCGGAGCAATGTAAAAACTACCAGGAGAACTCCTGTCTGGCACCTTCCCCGGTGGAGTTGTGCATGGGGTGTGTTTGGAACATTTTGTCACCAGCCGACTCCAAAATTCAGCGGTTCCCCATCTCAGCCCAGAAAGCAGGTAGAACAACTTTTGTGGTGTCTTTCAGATGCCTACCAAGGTAGTGTAAAAACTAATAAGAGAACACCTGTCTGGCACCTTCCCCGGTGGAGTTGTGCAAGGGGTGTGTTTGGAACATTTTGTCACCAGCCGAGTCCAAAATTCAGCGGTTCCCCATCTCAGCCCAGAAAGCAGGTAGAACAACTTTTGTGGTGCCTTTCAGCTGCCTACCAAGGTAGTGTAAAAACTACTAAGAGAACTCCTGTCTGGCACCTTCCCCGGTGGAGTTGTGCATGGGGTGTCTTTGGAACATTTTGTCACCGGCCGACTCCAAAATTCAGCGGTTCCCCATCTCAGCCCAGAAAGCAGGTAGAACAACTTTTGTGGTGTCTTTCAGATGCCTACCGGAGCAATGTAAAAACTACCAGGAGAACTCCTGTCTGGCACCTTCCCCGGTGGAGTTGTGCATGGGGTGTGTTTGGAACATTTTGTCACCAGCCGAGTCCAAAATTCAGCGGTTCCCCATCTCAGCCCAGAAAGCAGGTAGAACAACTTTTGTGGTGTCTTTCAGCTGCCTACCAAGGTAGTGTAAAAACTACTAAGAGAACTCCTGTCTGGCACCTTCCCCGGTGGAGTTGTGCATGGGGTGTGTTTGGAACATTTTGTCACCAGCCGACTCCAAAATTCAGCGGTTCCCCATCTCAGCCCAGAAAGCAGGTAGAACAACTTTTGTGGTGCCATTCAGGTGCGTACCAAGGTAGTGTAAAAACTACCAGGAGAACTCCTGTCTGGCACCTTCCCCGGTGGAGTTGTGCAGGGGGTGTGTTTGGAACATTTTGTCACCAGCCGAGTCCAAAATTCAGCGGTTCCCCATCTCAGCCCAGAAAGCAGGTAGAACAACTTTTGTGGTGCCTTTCAGCTGCCTACCAAGGTAGTGTAAAAACTACTAAGAGAACTCCTGTCTGGCACCTTCCCTGGTGGAGTTGTGCATGGGGTGTGTTTGGAACATTTTGTCACCGGCCGAGTCCAAAATTCAGCGGTTCCCCATCTCAGCCCAGAAAGCAGGTAGAACAACTTTTGTGGTGTCTTTCAGGTGCCTACCAAGGTAGTGTAAAAACTAATAAGAGAACACCTGTCTGGCACCTTCCCCGGTGGAGTTGTGCAAGGGGTGTGTTTGGAACATTTTGTCACCAGCCGAGTCCAAAATTCAGCGGTTCCCCATCTCAGCCCAGAAAGCAGGTAGAACAACTTTTGTTGTGTCTTTCAGATGCCTACCAAGGTAGTGTAAAAACTACTAAGAGAACTCCTGTCTGGCACCTTCCCCGGTGGAGTTGTGCATGGGGTGTGTTTGGAATATTTTGTCACCAGCCGACTCCAAAATTCAGCAGTTCCCCATCTCAGCCCAGAAAGCAGGTAGAACAACTTTTGTGGTGCCATTCAGGTGCGTACCAAGGTAGTGTAAAAACTACCAGGAGAACTCCTGTCTGGCACCTTCCCCGGTGGAGTTGTGCATGGGGTGTCTTTGGAACATTTTGTCACCGGCCGACTCCAAAATTCAGCGGTTCCCCATCTCAGCCCAGAAAGCAGGTAGAACAACTTTTGTGGTGTCTTTCAGATGCCTACCGGAGCAATGTAAAAACTACCAGGAGAACTCCTGTCTGGCACCTTCCCCGGTGGAGTTGTGCATGGGGTGTCTTTGGAACATTTTGTCACCAGCCGACTCCAAAATTCAGCGGTTCCCCATCTCAGCCCAGAAAGCAGGTAGAACAACTTTTGTGGTGTCTTTCAGCTGCCTACCAAGGTAGTGTAAAAACTACCAGGAGAACTCGTTTCTGGCACCTTCCCCCGTGGAGTTGTGCATGGGGTGTGTTTGGAACATTTTGTCACCAGCCGACTCCAAAATTCAGCGGTTCCCCATCTCAGCCCAGAAAGCAGGTAGAACAACTTTTGTGGTGTCTTTCAGATGCCTACCAAGGTAGTGTAAAAACTATAAAGAGAACTCCTGTCTGGCACCTTCCCCGGTGGAGTTGTGCATGGGGTGTGTTTGGAACATTTTGTCACCGGCCGACTCCAAAATTCAGCGGTTCCCCATCTCAGCCCAGAAAGCAGGTAGAACAACTTTTGTGGTGCCTTTCAGCTGCCTACCAAGGTAGTGTAAAAACTACTAAGAGAACTCCTGTCTGGCACCTTCCCCGGTGGAGTTGTGCATGGGGTGTGTTTGGAACATTTTGTCACCAGCCGAGTCCAAAATTCAGCGGTTCCCCATCTCAGCCCAGAAAGCAGGTAGAACAACTTTTGTGGTGCCTTTCAGCTGCCTACCAAGGTAGTGTAAAAACTACTAAGAGAACTCCTGTCTGGCACCTTCCCCGGTGGAGTTGTGCATGGGGTGTGTTTGGAACATTTTGTCACCGGCCGACTCCAAAATTCAGTGGTTCCCCATCTCAGCCCAGAAAGCAGGTAGAACAACTTTTGTGGTGTCTTTCAGATGCCTACTGGAGCAATGTAAAAACTACCAGGAGAACTCCTGTCTGGCACCTTCCCCGGTGGAGTTGTGCATGGGGTGTGTTTGGAACATTTTGTCACCAGCCGACTCCAAAATTCAGCGGTTCCCCATCTCAGCCCAGAAAGCAGGTAGAACAACTTTTGTGGTGTCTTTCAGATGCCTACCAAGGTAGTGTAAAAACTACTAAGAGAACTCCTGTCTGGCACCTTCCCCGGTGGAGTTGTGCATGGGGTGTCTTTGGAACATTTTGTCACCGGCCGAGTCCAAAATTCAGCGGTTCCCCATCTCAGCCCAGAAAGCAGGTAGAACAACTTTTGTGGTGTCTTTCAGATGCCTACCAAGGTAGTGTAAAAACTATTAAGAGAACTCCTGTCTGGCACCTTCCCCGGTGGAGTTGTGCATGGGGTGTCTTTGGAACATTTTGTCACCGGCCGACTCCAAAATTCAGCTGTTCCCCATCTCAGCCCAGAAAGCAGGTAGAACAACTTTTGTGGTGTCTTTCAGATGCCTACCGGAGCAATGTAAAAACTACCAGGAGAACTCCTGTCTGGCACCTTCCCCGGTGGAGTTGTTCAGGGGGTGTGTTTGGAACATTTTGTCACCGGCCGAGTCCAAAATTCAGCGGTTCCCCATCTCAGCCCAGAAAGCAGGTAGAACAACTTTTGTGGTGTCTTTCAGGTGCCTACCAAGGTAGTGTAAAAACTAATAAGAGAACACCTGTCTGGCACCTTCCCCGGTGGAGTTGTGCAAGGGGTGTGTTTGGAACATTTTGTCACCAGCCGAGTCCAAAATTCAGCGGTTCCCCATCTCAGCCCAGAAAGCAGGTAGAACAACTTTTGTGGTGCCTTTCAGCTGCCTACCAAGGTAGTGTAAAAACTACTAAGAGAACTCCTGTCTGGCACCTTCCCCGGTGGAGTTGTGCATGGGGTGTGTTTGGAACATTTTGTCACCGGCCGACTCCAAAATTCAGCGGTTCCCCATCTCAGCCCAGAAAGCAGGTAGAACAACTTTTGTGGTGTCTTTCAGATGCCTACCGGAGCAATGTAAAAACTACCAGGAGAACTCCTGTCTGGCACCTTCCCCGGTGGAGTTGTGCATGGGGTGTGTTTGGAACATTTTGTCACCAGCCGACTCCAAAATTCAGCGGTTCCCCATCTCAGCCCAGAAAGCAGGTAGAACAACTTTTGTGGTGTCTTTCAGATGCCTACCAAGGTAGTGTAAAAACTAATAAGAGAACACCTGTCTGGCACCTTCCCCGGTGGAGTTGTGCAAGGGGTGTGTTTGGAACATTTTGTCACCAGCCGAGTCCAAAATTCAGCGGTTCCCCATCTCAGCCCAGAAAGCAGGTAGAACAACTTTTGTGGTGCCTTTCAGATGCCTACCAAGGTAGTGTAAAAACTACTAAGAGAACTCCTGTCTGGCACCTTCCCCGGTGGAGTTGTGCACGGGGTGTGTTTGGAACATTTTGTCACCGGCCGACTCCAAAATTCAGCGGTTCCCCATCTCAGCCCAGAAAGCAGGTAGAACAACTTTTGTGGTGTCTTTCAGATGCCTACCGGAGCAATGTAAAAACTACCAGGAGAACTCCTGTCTGGCACCTTCCCCGGTGGAGTTGTGCATGGGGTGTGTTTGGAACATTTTGTCACCAGCCGAGTCCAAAATTCAGCGGTTCCCCATCTCAGCCCAGAAAGCAGGTAGAACAACTTTTGTGGTGCCTTTCAGATGCCTACCAAGGTAGTGTAAAAACTACTAAGAGAACTCCTGTCTGGCACCTTCCCCGGTGGAGTTGTGCATGGGGTGTGTTTGGAACATTTTGTCACCAGCCGACTCCAAAATTCAGCGGTTCCCCATCTCAGCCCAGAAAGCAGGTAGAACAACTTTTGTGGTGCCATTCAGGTGCGTACCAAGGTAGTGTAAAAACTACCAGGAGAACTCCTGTCTGGCACCTTCCCCGGTGGAGTTGTGCAGGGGGTGTGTTTGGAACATTTTGTCACCGGCCGACTCCAAAATTCAGCGGTTCCCCATCTCAGCCCAGAAAGCAGGTAGAACAACTTTTGTGGTGTCTTTCAGATGCCTACCGGAGCAATGTAAAAACTACCAGGAGAACTCCTGTCTGGCACCTTCCCCGGTGGAGTTGTGCATGGGGTGTCTTTGGAACATTTTGTCACCGGCTGAGTCCAAAATTCAGCGGTTCCCCATCTCAGCCCAGAAAGCAGGTAGAACAACTTTTGTGGTGTCTTTCAGGTGCCTACCAAGGTAGTGTAAAAACTAATAAGAGAACACCTGTCTGGCACCTTCCCCGGTGGAGTTGTGCAAGGGGTGTGTTTGGAACATTTTGTCACCAGCCGAGTCCAAAATTCAGCGGTTCCCCATCTCAGCCCAGAAAGCAGGTAGAACAACTTTTGTGGTGCCTTTCAGCTGCCTACCAAGGTAGTGTAAAAACTACTAAGAGAACTCCTGTCTGGCACCTTCCCCGGTGGAGTTGTGCATGGGGTGTGTTTGGAACATTTTGTCACCGGCCGAGTCCAAAATTCAGCGGTTCCACATCTCAGCCCAGAAAGCAGGTAGAACAACTTTTGTGGTGTCTTTCAGGTGCCTACCAAGGTAGTGTAAAAACTAATAAGAGAACACCTGTCTGGCACCTTCCCCGGTGGAGTTGTGCAAGGGGTGTGTTTGGAACATTTTGTCACCAGCCGAGTCCAAAATTCAGCGGTTCCCCATCTCAGCCCAGAAAGCAGGTAGAACAACTTTTGTTGTGTCTTTCAGCTGCCTACCAAGGTAGTGTAAAAACTACTAAGAGAACTCCTGTCTGGCACCTTCCCCGGTGGAGTTGTGCATGGGGTGTGTTTGGAATATTTTGTCACCAGCCGACTCCAAAATTCAGCAGTTCCCCATCTCAGCCCAGAAAGCAGGTAGAACAACTTTTGTGGTGCCATTCAGGTGCGTACCAAGGTAGTGTAAAAACTACCAGGAGAACTCCTGTCTGGCACCTTCCCCGGTGGAGTTGTGCATGGGGTGTGTTTGGAACATTTTGTCACCGGCCGACTCCAAAATTCAGCGGTTCCCCATCTCAGCCCAGAAAGCAGGTAGAACAACTTTTGTGGTGTCTTTCAGATGCCTACCGGAGCAATGTAAAAACTACCAGGAGAACTCCTGTCTGGCACCTTCCCCGGTGGAGTTGTGCATGGGGTGTCTTTGGAACATTTTGTCACCAGCCGACTCCAAAATTCAGCGGTTCCCCATCTCAGCCCAGAAAGCAGGTAGAACAACTTTTGTGGTGTCTTTCAGGTGCCTACCAAGGTAGTGTAAAAACTAATAAGAGAACACCTGTCTGGCACCTTCCCCCGTGGAGTTGTGCATGGGGTGTGTTTGGAACATTTTGTCACCAGCCGACTCCAAAATTCAGCGGTTCCCCATCTCAGCCCAGAAAGCAGGTAGAACAACTTTTGTGGTGTCTTTCAGATGCCTACCAAGGTAGTGTAAAAACTATAAAGAGAACTCCTGTCTGGCACCTTCCCCGGTGGAGTTGTGCATGGGGTGTGTTTGGAACATTTTGTCACCGGCCGACTCCAAAATTCAGCGGTTCCCCATCTCAGCCCAGAAAGCAGGTAGAACAACTTTTGTGGTGCCTTTCACCTGCCTACCAAGGTAGTGTAAAAACTACTAAGAGAACTCCTGTCTGGCACCTTCCCCGGTGGAGTTGTGCATGGGGTGTGTTTGGAACATTTTGTCACCAGCCGACTCCAAAATTCAGCGGTTCCCCATCTCAGCCCAGAAAGCAGGTAGAACAACTTTTGTGGTGTCTTTCAGATGCCTACCAAGGTAGTGTAAAAACTACTAAGAGAACTCCTGTCTGGCACCTTCCCCGGTGGAGTTGTGCATGGGGTGTGTTTGGAACATTTTGTCACCGGCCGAGTCCAAAATTCAGCGGTTCCCCATCTCAGCCCAGAAAGCAGGTAGAACAACTTTTGTGGTGTCTTTCAGATGCCTACCGGAGCAATGTAAAAACTACCAGGAGAACTCCTGTCTGGCACCTTCCCCGGTGGAGTTGTGCATGGGGTGTGTTTGGAACATTTTGTCACTGGCCGACTCCAAAATTCAGCGGTTCCCCATCTCAGCCCAGAAAGCAGGTAGAACAACTTTTGTGGTGTCTTTCAGATGCCTACCGGAGCAATGTAAAAACTACCAGGAGAACTCCTGTCTGGCACCTTCCCCGGTGGAGTTGTGCATGGGGTGTGTTTGGAACATTTTGTCACCGGCCGAGTCCAAAATTCAGCGGTTCCCCATCTCAGCCCAGAAAGCAGGTAGAACAACTTTTGTGGTGTCTTTCAGCTGCCTACCAAGGTAGTGTAAAAACTACTAAGAGAACTCCTGTCTGGCACCTTCCCCGGTGGAGTTGTGCATGGGGTGTGTTTGGAACATTTTGTCACCAGCCGACTCCAAAATTCAGCGGTTCCCCATCTCAGCCCAGAAAGCAGGTAGAACAACTTTTGTGGTGCCATTCAGGTGCGTACCAAGGTAGTGTAAAAACTACCAGGAGAACTCCTGTCTGGCACCTTCCCCGGTGGAGTTGTGCAGGGGGTGTGTTTGGAACATTTTGTCACCAGCCGAGTCCAAAATTCAGCGGTTCCCCATCTCAGCCCAGAAAGCAGGTAGAACAACTTTTGTGGTGTCTTTCAGATGCCTACCGGAGCAATGTAAAAACTACCAGGAGAACTCCTGTCTGGCACCTTCCCCGGTGGAGTTGAGCATGGGGTGTCTTTGGAACATTTTGTCACCGGCCGAGTCCAAAATTCAGCGGTTCCCCATCTCAGCCCAGAAAGCAGGTAGAACAACTTTTGTGGTGTCTTTCAGGTGCCTACCAAGGTAGTGTAAAAACTAATAAGAGAACACCTGTCTGGCACCTTCCCCGGTGGAGTTGTGCAAGGGGTGTGTTTGGAACATTTTGTCACCAGCCGAGTCCAAAATTCAGCGGTTCCCCATCTCAGCCCAGAAAGCAGGTAGAACAACTTTTGTGGTGCCTTTCAGCTGCCTACCAAGGTAGTGTAAAAACTACTAAGAGAACTCCTGTCTGGCACCTTCCCCGGTGGAGTTGTGCATGGGGTGTGTTTGGAACATTTTGTCACCGGCCGAGTCCAAAATTCAGCGGTTCCCCATCTCAGCCCAGAAAGCAGGTAGAACAACTTTTGTGGTGTCTTTCAGGTGCCTACCAAGGTAGTGTAAAAACTAATAAGAGAACTCCTGTCTGGCACCTTCCCCGGTGGAGTTGTGCAGGGGGTGTGTTTGGAACATTTTGTCACCAGCCGAGTCCAAAATTCAGCGGTTCCCCATCTCAGCCCAGAAAGCAGGTAGAACAACTTTTGTGGTGTCTTTCAGCTGCCTACCAAGGTAGTGTAAAAACTACTAAGAGAACTCCTGTCTGGCACCTTCCCCGGTGGAGTTGTGCATGGGGTGTGTTTGGAATATTTTGTCACCAGCCGACTCCAAAATTCAGCAGTTCCCCATCTCAGCCCAGAAAGCAGGTAGAACAACTTTTGTGGTGCCATTCAGGTGCGTACCAAGGTAGTGTAAAAACTACCAGGAGAACTCCTGTCTGGCACCTTCCCCGGTGGAGTTGTGCATGGGGTGTGTTTGGAACATTTTGTCACCGGCCGACTCCAAAATTCAGCGGTTCCCCATCTCAGCCCAGAAAGCAGGTAGAACAACTTTTGTGGTGTCTTTCAGATGCCTACCGGAGCAATGTAAAAACTACCAGGAGAACTCCTGTCTGGCACCTTCCCCGGTGGAGTTGTGCATGGGGTGTCTTTGGAACATTTTGTCACCAGCCGAGTCCAAAATTCAGCGGTTCCCCATCTCAGCCCAGAAAGCAGGTAGAACAACTTTTGTGGTGTCTTTCAGCTGCCTACCAAGGTAGTGTAAAAACTACCAGGAGAACTCCTGTCTGGCACCTTCCCCGGTGGAGTTGTGCAAGGGGTGTGTTTGGAACATTTTGTCACCGGCCGACTCCAAAATTCAGCGGTTCCCCATCTCAGCCCAGAAAGCAGGTAGAACAACTTTTGTGGTGTCTTTCAGATGCCTACCAAGGTAGTGTAAAAACTATAAAGAGAACTCCTGTCTGGCACCTTCCCCGGTGGAGTTGTGCATGGGGTGTGTTTGGAACATTTTTTCACCGGCCGACTCCAAAATTCAGCGGTTCCCCATCTCAGCCCAGAAAGCAGGTAGAACAACTTTTGTGCTGCCTTTCAACTGCCTACCAAGGTAGTGTAAAAACTACTAAGAGAACTCCTGTCTGGCACCTTCCCCGGTGGAGTTGTGCATGGGGTGTCTTTGGAACATTTTGTCACCAGCCGACTCCAAAATTCAGCGGTTCCCCATCTCAGCCCAGAAAGCAGGTAGAACAACTTTTGTGGTGTCTTTCAGATGCCTACCGGAGCAATGTAAAAACTACCAGGAGAACTCCTGTCTGGCACCTTCCCCGGTGGAGTTGTGCATGGGGTGTGTTTGGAACATTTTGTCACCGGCCGACTCCAAAATTCAGCGGTTCCCCATCTCAGCCCAGAAAGCAGGTAGAAAAACTTTTGTGGAGTCTTTCAGATGCCTACCGGAGCAATGTAAAAACTACCAGGAGAACTCCTGTCTGGCACCTTCCCCGGTGGAGTTGTGCATGGGGTGTGTTTGGAACATTTTGTCACCGGCCGACTCCAAAATTCAGCGGTTCCCCATCTCAGCCCAGAAAGCAGGTAGAACAACTTTTGTGGTGTCTTTCAGATGCCTACCGGAGCAATGTAAAAACTACCAGGAGAACTCCTGTCTTGCACCTTCCCCGGTGGAGTTGTGCATGGGGTGTCTTTGGAACATTTTTCACCAGCCGACTCCAAAATTCAGCGGTTCCCCATCTCAGCCCAGAAAGCAGGTAGAACAACTTTTGTGGTGTCTTTCAGCTGCCTACCAAGGTAGTGTAAAAACTACTAAGAGAACTCCTGTCTGGCACCTTCCCCGGTGGAGTTGTGCATGGGGTGTGTTTGGAACATTTTGTCACCGGCCGACTCCAAAATTCAGCGGTTCCCCATCTCAGCCCAGAAAGCAGGTAGAACAACTTTTGTGGTGTCTTTCAGATGCCTACCGGAGCAATGTAAAAACTACCAGGAGAACTCCTGTCTGGCACCTTCCCCGGTGGAGTTGTGCATGGGGTGTGTTTGGAACATTTTGTCACCGGCCGAGTCCAAAATTCAGCGGTTCCCCATCTCAGCCCAGAAAGCAGGTAGAACAACTTTTGTGGTGTCTTTCAGATGCCTACCGGAGCAATGTAAAAACTACCAGGAGAACTCCTGTCTGGCACCTTCCCCGGTGGAGTTGTGCAGGGGGTGTGTTTGGAACATTTTGTCACCGGCCGACTCCAAAATTCAGCGGTTCCCCATCTCAGCCCAGAAAGCAGGTAGAACAACTTTTGTGGTGTCTTTCAGATGCCTACCAAGGTAGTGTAAAAACTATTAAGAGAACTCCTGTCTGGCACCTTCCCCGGTGGAGTTGTGCATGGGGTGTGTTTGGAACATTTTGTCACCAGCCGACTCCAAAATTCAGCGGTTCCCCATCTCAGCCCAGAAAGCAGGTAGAACAACTTTTGTGGTGTCTTTCAGATGCCTACCAAGGTAGTGTAAAAACTAATAAGAGAACTCCTGTCTGGCACCTTCCCAGGTGGAGTTGTGCATGGGGTGTGTTTGGAACATTTTGTCACCGGCCGACTCCAAAATTCAGCGGTTCCCCATCTCAGCCCAGAAAGCAGGTAGAACAACTTTTGTGGTGTCTTTCAGATGCCTACCGGAGCAATGTAAAAACTACCAGGAGAACTCCTGTCTGGCACCTTCCCCGGTGGAGTTGTGCAGGGGGTGTCTTTGGAACATTTTGTCACCGGCCGAGTCCAAAATTCAGCGGTTCCCCATCTCAGCCCAGAAAGCAGGTAGAACAACTTTTGTGGTATCTTTCAGATGCCTACCAAGGTAGTGTAAAAACTATTAAGAGAACTCCTGTCTGGCAACTTCCCCGGTGGAGTTGTGCATTTGGTGTGTTTGGAACATTTTGTCACCAGCCGAGTCCAAAATTCAGCGGTTCCCCATCTCAGCCCAGAAAGCAGGTAGAACAACTTTTGTGGTGTCTTTCAGATGCCTACCGGAGCAATGTAAAAACTACCAGGAGAACTCCTGTCTGGCACCTTCCCCGGTGGAGTTGTGCATGGGGTGTGTTTGGAACATTTTGTCACCGGCCGAGTCCAAAATTCAGCGGTTCCCCATCTCAGCCCAGAAAGCAGGTAGAACAACTTTTGTGGTGTCTTTCAGGTGCCTACCAAGGTAGTGTAAAAACTAATAAGAGAACACCTGTCTGGCACCTTCCCCGGTGGAGTTGTGCAAGGGGTGTGTTTGGAACATTTTGTCACCAGCCGAGTCCAAAATTCAGCGGTTCCCCATCTCAGCCCAGAAAGCAGGTAGAACAACTTTTGTGGTGTCTTTCAGATGCCTACCGGAGCAATGTAAAAACTACCAGGAGAACTCCTGTCTGGCACCTTCCCCGGTGGAGTTGTGCAGGGGGTGTCTTTGGAACATTTTGTCACCGGCCGAGTCCAAAATTCAGCGGTTCCCCATCTCAGCCCAGAAAGCAGGTAGAACAACTTTTGTGGTGTCTTTCAGATGCCTACCAAGGTAGTGTAAAAACTATTAAGAGAACTCCTGTCTGGCAACTTCCCCGGTGGAGTTGTGCATGGGGTGTGTTTGGAACATTTTGTCACCAGCCGAGTCCAAAATTCAGCGGTTCCCCATCTCAGCCCAGAAAGCAGGTAGAACAACTTTTGTGGTGTCTTTCAGATGCCTACCGGAGCAATGTAAAAACTACCAGGAGAACTCCTGTCTGGCACCTTCCCCGGTGGAGTTGTGCATGGGGTGTGTTTGGAACATTTTGTCACCGGCCGACTCCAAAATTCAGCGGTTCCCCATCTCAGCCCAGAAAGCAGGTAGAACAACTTTTGTGGTGTCTTTCAGGTGCCTACCAAGGTAGTGTAAAAACTAATAAGAGAACACCTGTCTGGCACCTTCCCCGGTGGAGTTGTGCAAGGGGTGTGTTTGGAACATTTTGTCACCAGCCGAGTCCAAAATTCAGCGGTTCCCCATCTCAGCCCAGAAAGCAGGTAGAACAACTTTTGTGGTCCCTTTCAGCTGCCTACCAAGGTAGTGTAAAAACTACTAAGAGAACTCCTGTCTGGCACCTTCCCCGGTGGAGTTGTGCATGGGGTGTGTTTGGAACATTTTGTCACCAGCCGACTCCAAAATTCAGCGGTTCCCCATCTCAGCCCAGAAAGCAGGTAGAACAACTTTTGTGGTGTCTTTCAGATGCCTACCGGAGCAATGTAAAAACTACCAGGAGAACTCCTGTCTGGCACCTTCCCCGGTGGAGTTGTGCATGGGGTGTGTTTGGAACATTTTGTCACCGGCCGACTCCAAAATTCAGCGGTTCCCCATCTCAGCCCAGAAAGCAGGTAGAACAACTTTTGTGGTGTCTTTCAGATGCCTACTGGAGCAATGTAAAAACTACCAGGAGAACTCCTGTCTGGCACCTTCCCCGGTGGAGTTGTGCATGGGGTGTGTTTGGAACATTTTGTCACCGGCCGACTCCAAAATTCAGCGGTTCCCCATCTCAGCCCAGAAAGCAGGTAGAACAACTTTTGTGCTGCCTTTCAACTGCCTACCAAGGTAGTGTAAAAACTACTAAGAGAACTCCTGTCTGGCACCTTCCCCGGTGGAGTTGTGCATGGGGTGTCTTTGGAACATTTTGTCACCAGCCGACTCCAAAATTCAGCGGTTCCCCATCTCAGCCCAGAAAGCAGGTAGAACAACTTTTGTGGTGTCTTTCAGATGCCTACCGGAGCAATGTAAAAACTACCAGGAGAACTCCTGTCTGGCACCTTCCCCGGTGGAGTTGTGCATGGGGTGTGTTTGGAACATTTTGTCACCGGCCGAGTCCAAAATTCAGCGGTTCCCCATCTCAGCCCAGAAAGCAGGTAGAAAAACTTTTGTGGAGTCTTTCAGATGCCTACCGGAGCAATGTAAAAACTACCAGGAGAACTCCTGTCTGGCACCTTCCCCGGTGGAGTTGTGCATGGGGTGTGTTTGGAACATTTTGTCACTGGCCGACTCCAAAATTCAGCGGTTCCCCATCTCAGCCCAGAAAGCAGGTAGAACAACTTTTGTGGTGTCTTTCAGATGCCTACCGGAGCAATGTAAAAACTACCAGGAGAACTCCTGTCTTGCACCTTCCCCGGTGGAGTTGTGCATGGGGTGTCTTTGGAACATTTTTCACCAGCCGACTCCAAAATTCAGCGGTTCCCCATCTCAGCCCAGAAAGCAGGTAGAACAACTTTTGTGGTGTCTTTCAGATGCCTACCAAGGTAGTGTAAAAACTACTAAGAGAACTCCTGTCTGGCACCTTCCCCGGTGGAGTTGTGCATGGGGTGTGTTTGGAACATTTTGTCACCGGCCGAGTCCAAAATTCAGCGGTTCCCCATCTCAGCCCAGAAAGCAGGTAGAACAACTTTTGTGGTGTCTTTCAGATGCCTACCGGAGCAATGTAAAAACTACCAGGAGAACTCCTGTCTGGCACCTTCCCCGGTGGAGTTGTGCATGGGGTGTGTTTGGAACATTTTGTCACCGGCCGAGTCCAAAATTCAGCGGTTCCCCATCTCAGCCCAGAAAGCAGGTAGAACAACTTTTGTGGTGTCTTTCAGGTGCCTACCAAGGTAGTGTAAAAACTAATAAGAGAAAACCTGTCTGGCACCTTCCCCGGTGGAGTTGTGCAAGGGGTGTGTTTGGAACATTTTGTCACCAGCCGAGTCCAAAATTCAGCGGTTCCCCATCTCAGCCCAGAAAGCAGGTAGAACAACTTTTGTGGTGTCTTTCAGATGCCTACCGGAGCAATGTAAAAACTACCAGGAGAACTCCTGTCTGGCACCTTCCCCGGTGGAGTTGTGCATGGGGTGTGTTTGGAACATTTTGTCACCGGCCGACTCCAAAATTCAGCGGTTCCCCATCTCAGCCCAGAAAGCAGGTAGAACAACTTTTGTGGTGTCTTTCAGGTGCCTACCAAGGTAGTGTAAAAACTACTAAGAGAACACCTGTCTGGCACCTTCCCCGGTGGAGTTGTGCAAGGGGTGTGTTTGGAACATTTTGTCACCAGCCGAGTCCAAAATTCAGCGGTTCCCCATCTCAGCCCAGAAAGCAGGTAGAACAACTTTTGTGGTGTCTTTCAGATGCCTACCGGAGCAATGTAAAAACTACCAGGAGAACTCCTGTCTGGCACCTTCCCCGGTGGAGTTGTGCAGGGGGTGTCTTTGGAACATTTTGTCACCGGCCGAGTCCAAAATTCAGCGGTTCCCCATCTCAGCCCAGAAAGCAGGTAGAACAACTTTTGTGGTGTCTTTCAGATGCCTACCAAGGTAGTGTAAAAACTATTAAGAGAACTCCTGTCTGGCAACTTCCCCGGTGGAGTTGTGCATGGGGTGTGTTTGGAACATTTTGTCACCAGCCGAGTCCAAAATTCAGCGGTTCCCCATCTCAGCCCAGAAAGCAGGTAGAACAACTTTTGTGGTGTCTTTCAGATGCCTACCGGAGCAATGTAAAAACTACCAGGAGAACTCCTGTCTGGCACCTTCCCCGGTGGAGTTGTGCATGGGGTGTGTTTGGAACATTTTGTCACCGGCCGACTCCAAAATTCAGCGGTTCCCCATCTCAGCCCAGAAAGCAGGTAGAACAACTTTTGTGGTGTCTTTCAGGTGCCTACCAAGGTAGTGTAAAAACTAATAAGAGAACACCTGTCTGGCACCTTCCCCGGTGGAGTTGTGCAAGGGGTGTGTTTGGAACATTTTGTCACCAGCCGAGTCCAAAATTCAGCGGTTCCCCATCTCAGCCCAGAAAGCAGGTAGAACAACTTTTGTGGTCCCTTTCAGCTGCCTACCAAGGTAGTGTAAAAACTACTAAGAGAACTCCTGTCTGGCACCTTCCCCGGTGGAGTTGTGCATGGGGTGTGTTTGGAACATTTTGTCACCAGCCGAGTCCAAAATTCAGCGGTTCCCCATCTCAGCCCAGAAAGCAGGTAGAACAACTTTTGTGGTGTCTTTCAGATGCCTACCGGAGCAATGTAAAAACTACCAGGAGAACTCCTGTCTGGCACCTTCCCCGGTGGAGTTGTGCATGGGGTGTGTTTGGAACATTTTGTCACCGGCCGACTCCAAAATTCAGCGGTTCCCCATCTCAGCCCAGAAAGCAGGTAGAACAACTTTTGTGGTGTCTTTCAGATGCCTACCGGAGCAATGTAAAAACTACCAGGAGAACTCCTGTCTGGCACCTTCCCCGGTGGAGTTGTGCATGGGGTGTGTTTGGAACATTTTGTCACCGGCCGACTCCAAAATTCAGCGGTTCCCCATCTCAGCCCAGAAAGCAGGTAGAACAACTTTTGTGCTGCCTTTCAACTGCCTACCAAGGTAGTGTAAAAACTACTAAGAGAACTCCTGTCTGGCACCTTCCCCGGTGGAGTTGTGCATGGGGTGTCTTTGGAACATTTTGTCACCAGCCGACTCCAAAATTCAGCGGTTCCCCATCTCAGCCCAGAAAGCAGGTAGAACAACTTTTGTGGTGTCTTTCAGATGCCTACCGGAGCAATGTAAAAACTACCAGGAGAACTCCTGTCTGGCACCTTCCCCGGTGGAGTTGTGCATGGGGTGTGTTTGGAACATTTTGTCACCGGCCGACTCCAAAATTCAGCGGTTCCCCATCTCAGCCCAGAAAGCAGGTAGAAAAACTTTTGTGGAGTCTTTCAGATGCCTACCGGAGCAATGTAAAAACTACCAGGAGAACTCCTGTCTGGCACCTTCCCCGGTGGAGTTGTGCATGGGGTGTGTTTGGAACATTTTGTCACCGGCCGACTCCAAAATTCAGCGGTTCCCCATCTCAGCCCAGAAAGCAGGTAGAACAACTTTTGTGGTGTCTTTCAGATGCCTACCGGAGCAATGTAAAAACTACCAGGAGAACTCCTGTCTTGCACCTTCCCCGGTGGAGTTGTGCATGGGGTGTCTTTGGAACATTTTTCACCAGCCGACTCCAAAATTCAGCGGTTCCCCATCTCAGCCCAGAAAGCAGGTAGAACAACTTTTGTGGTGTCTTTCAGATGCCTACCAAGGTAGTGTAAAAACTACTAAGAGAACTCCTGTCTGGCACCTTCCCCGGTGGAGTTGTGCATGGGGTGTGTTTGGAACATTTTGTCACCGGCCGACTCCAAAATTCAGCGGTTCCCCATCTCAGCCCAGAAAGCAGGTAGAACAACTTTTGTGGTGTCTTTCAGATGCCTACCGGAGCAATGTAAAAACTACCAGGAGAACTCCTGTCTGGCACCTTCCGTGGTGGAGTTGTGCATGGGGTGTGTTTGGAACATTTTGTCACCGGCCGAGTCCAAAATTCAGCGGTTCCCCATCTCAGCCCAGAAAGCAGGTAGAACAACTTTTGTGGTGTCTTTCAGGTGCCTACCAAGGTAGTGTAAAAACTAATAAGAGAAAACCTGTCTGGCACCTTCCCCGGTGGAGTTGTGCAAGGGGTGTGTTTGGAACATTTTGTCACCAGCCGAGTCCAAAATTCAGCGGTTCCCCATCTCAGCCCAGAAAGCAGGTAGAACAACTTTTGTGGTGTCTTTCAGATGCCTACCGGAGCAATGTAAAAACTACCAGGAGAACTCCTGTCTGGCACCTTCCCCGGTGGAGTTGTGCAGGGGGTGTGTTTGGAACATTTTGTCACCGGCCGAGTCCAAAATTCAGCGGTTCCCCATCTCAGCCCAGAAAGCAGGTAGAACAACTTTTGTGGTGTCTTTCAGATGCCTACCAAGGTAGTGTAAAAACTATTAAGAGAACTCCTGTCTGGCAACTTCCCCGGTGGAGTTGTGCATGGGGTGTGTTTGGAACATTTTGTCACCAGCCGAGTCCAAAATTCAGCGGTTCCCCATCTCAGCCCAGAAAGCAGGTAGAACAACTTTTGTGGTGTCTTTCAGATGCCTACCGGAGCAATGTAAAAACTACCAGGAGAACTCCTGTCTGGCACCTTCCCCGGTGGAGTTGTGCATGGGGTGTGTTTGGAACATTTTGTCACCGGCCGACTCCAAAATTCAGCGGTTCCCCATCTCAGCCCAGAAAGCAGGTAGAACAACTTTTGTGGTGTCTTTCAGGTGCCTACCAAGGTAGTGTAAAAACTAATAAGAGAACACCTGTCTGGCACCTTCCCCGGTGGAGTTGTGCAAGGGGTGTGTTTGGAACATTTTGTCACCAGCCGAGTCCAAAATTCAGCGGTTCCCCATCTCAGCCCAGAAAGCAGGTAGAACAACTTTTGTGGTCCCTTTCAGCTGCCTACCAAGGTAGTGTAAAAACTACTAAGAGAACTCCTGTCTGGCACCTTCCCCGGTGGAGTTGTGCATGGGGTGTGTTTGGAACATTTTGTCACCAGCCGAGTCCAAAATTCAGCGGTTCCCCATCTCAGCCCAGAAAGCAGGTAGAACAACTTTTGTGGTGTCTTTCAGATGCCTACCAAGGTAGTGTAAAAACTACTAAGAGAACTCCTGTCTGGCACCTTCCCCGGTGGAGTTGTGCATGGGGTGTCTTTGGAACATTTTGTCACCGGCCGAGTCCAAAATTCAGCGGTTCCCCATCTCAGCCCAGAAAGCAGGTAGAACAACTTTTGTGGTGTCTTTCAGATGCCTACCAAGGTAGTGTAAAAACTATTAAGAGAACTCCTGTCTGGCACCTTCCCCGGTGGAGTTGTGCATGGGGTGTGTTTGGAACATTTTGTCACCGGCCGACTCCAAAATTCAGCGGTTCCCCATCTCAGCCCAGAAAGCAGGTAGAACAACTTTTGTGGTGTCTTTCAGATGCCTACCGGAGCAATGTAAAAACTACCAGGAGAACTCCTGTCTGGCACCTTCCCCGGTGGAGTTGTGCATGGGGTGTGTTTGGAACATTTTGTCACCGGCCGAGTCCAAAATTCAGCGGTTCCCCATCTCAGCCCAGAAAGCAGGTAGAACAACTTTTGTGGTGTCTTTCAGGTGCCTACCAAGGTAGTGTAAAAACTAATAAGAGAACACCTGTCTGGCACCTTCCCCGGTGGAGTTGTGCAAGGGGTGTGTTTGGAACATTTTGTCACCAGCCGAGTCCAAAATTCAGCGGTTCCCCATCTCAGCCCAGAAAGCAGGTAGAACAACTTTTGTGGTGCCTTTCAGCTGCCTACCAAGGTAGTGTAAAAACTACTAAGAGAACTCCTGTCTGGCACCTTCCCCGGTGGAGTTGTGCATGGGGTGTGTTTGGAACATTTTGTCACCGGCCGACTCCAAAATTCAGCGGTTCCCCATCTCAGCCCAGAAAGCAGGTAGAACAACTTTTGTGGTGTCTTTCAGATGCCTACCGGAGCAATGTAAAAACTACCAGGAGAACTCCTGTCTGGCACCTTCCCCGGTGGAGTTGTGCATGGGGTGTGTTTGGAACATTTTGTCACCAGCCGAGTCCAAAATTCAGCGGTTCCCCATCTCAGCCCAGAAAGCAGGTAGAACAACTTTTGTGGTGTCTTTCAGGTGCCTACCAAGGTAGTGTAAAAACTACTAAGAGAACTCCTGTCTGGCACCTTCCCCGGTGGAGTTGTGCATGGGGTGTGTTTGGAACATTTTGTCACCAGCCGACTCCAAAATTCAGCGGTTCCCCATCTCAGCCCAGAAAGCAGGTAGAACAACTTTTGTGGTGCCATTCAGGTGCGTACCAAGGTAGTGTAAAAACTACCAGGAGAACTCCTGTCTGGCACCTTCCCCGGTGGAGTTGTGCATGGGGTGTGTTTGGAACATTTTGTCACCGGCCGACTCCAAAATTCAGCGGTTCCCCATCTCAGCCCAGAAAGCAGGTAGAACAACTTTTGTGGTGTCTTTAAGATGCCTACTGGAGCAATGTAAAAACTACCAGGAGAACTCCTGTCTGGCACCTTCCCCGGTGGAGTTGTGCATGGGGTGTCTTTGGAACATTTTGTCACCGGCCGAGTCCAAAATTCAGCGGTTCCCCATCTCAGCCCAGAAAGCAGGTAGAACAACTTTTGTGGTGTCTTTCAGGTGCCTACCAAGGTAGTGTAAAAACTAATAAGAGAACACCTGTCTGGCACCTTCCCCGGTGGAGTTGTGCAAGGGGTGTGTTTGGAACATTTTGTCACCAGCCGAGTCCAAAATTCAGCGGTTCCCCATCTCAGCCCAGAAAGCAGGTAGAACAACTTCTGTGGTGTCTTTCAGATGCCTACCAAGGTAGTGTAAAAACTACTAAGAGAACTCCTGTCTGGCACCTTCCCCGGTGGAGTTGTGCATTGGGTGTGTTTGGAACATTTTGTCACCGGCCGAGTCCAAAATTCAGCGGTTCCCCATCTCAGCCCAGAAAGCAGGTAGAACAACTTTTGTGGTGTCTTTCAGGTGCCTACCAAGGTAGTGTAAAAACTAATAAGAGAACACCTGTCTGGCACCTTCCCCGGTGGAGTTGTGCAAGGGGTGTGTTTGGAACATTTTGTCACCAGCCGAGTCCAAAATTCAGCGGTTCCCCATCTCAGCCCAGAAAGCAGGTAGAACAACTTGTGTGGTTCCATTTAGGTGCGTACCAAGGTAGTGTAAAAACTACCAGGAGAACTCCTGTCTGGCACCTTCCCCGGTGGAGTTGTGCATGGGGTGTCTTTGGAACATTTTGTCACCGGCCGACTCCAAAATTCAGCGGTTCCCCATCTCAGCCCAGAAAGCAGGTAGAACAACTTTTGTGGTGTCTTTCAGATGCCTACCGGAGCAATGTAAAAACTACCAGGAGAACTCCTGTCTGGCACCTTCCCCGGTGGAGTTGTGCATGGGGTGTCTTTGGAACATTTTGTCACCGGCCGACTCCAAAATTCAGCGGTTCCCCATCTCAGCCCAGAAAGCAGGTAGAACAACTTTTGTGGTGCCTTTCAGCTGCCTACCAAGGTAGTGTAAAAACTACCAGGAGAACTCCTGTCTGGCACCTTCCCCGGTGGAGTTGTGCATGGGGTGTGTTTGGAACATTTTGTCACCAGCCGACTCCAAAATTCAGCGGTTCCCCATCTCAGCCCAGAAAGCAGGTAGAACAACTTTTGTGGTGTCTTTCAGATGCCTACCAAGGTAGTGTAAAAACTATTAAGAGAACTCCTGTCTGGCACCTTCCCCGGTGGAGTTGTGCATGGGGTGTCTTTGGAACATTTTGTCACCGGCCGAGTCCAAAATTCAGCGGTTCCCCATCTCAGCCCAGAAAGCAGGTAGAACAACTTTTGTGGTGTCTTTCAGATGCCTACCGGAGCAATGTAAAAACTACCAGGAGAACTCCTGTCTGGCACCTTCCCCGGTGGAGTTGTGCATGGGGTGTGTTTGGAACATTTTGTCACCGGCCGACTCCAAAATTCAGCGGTTCCCCATCTCAGCCCAGAAAGCAGGTAGAACAACTTTTGTGGTGTCTTTCAGGTGCCTACCAAGGTAGTGTAAAAACTAATAAGAGAACACCTGTCTGGCACCTTCCCCGGTGGAGTTGTGCAAGGGGTGTGTTTGGAACATTTTGTCACCAGCCGAGTCCAAAATTCAGCGGTTCCCCATCTCAGCCCAGAAAGCAGGTAGAACAACTTTTGTGGTCCCTTTCAGCTGCCTACCAAGGTAGTGTAAAAACTACTAAGAGAACTCCTGTCTGGCACCTTCCCCGGTGGAGTTGTGCATGGGGTGTGTTTGGAACATTTTGTCACCAGCCGAGTCCAAAATTCAGCGGTTCCCCATCTCAGCCCAGAAAGCAGGTAGAACAACTTTTGTGGTGTCTTTCAGATGCCTACCGGAGCAATGTAAAAACTACCAGGAGAACTCCTGTCTGGCACCTTCCCCGGTGGAGTTGTGCATGGGGTGTGTTTGGAACATTTTGTCACCGGCCGACTCCAAAATTCAGCGGTTCCCCATCTCAGCCCAGAAAGCAGGTAGAACAACTTTTGTGGTGTCTTTCAGATGCCTACCGGAGCAATGTAAAAACTACCAGGAGAACTCCTGTCTGGCACCTTCCCCGGTGGAGTTGTGCATGGGGTGTCTTTGGAACATTTTGTCACCAGCCGACTCCAAAATTCAGCGGTTCCCCATCTCAGCCCAGAAAGCAGGTAGAACAACTTTTGTGGTGTCTTTCAGATGCCTACCAAGGTAGTGTAAAAACTACTAAGAGAACTCCTGTCTGGCACCTTCCCCGGTGGAGTTGTGCATGGGGTGTCTTTGGAACATTTTGTCACCGGCCGAGTCCAAAATTCAGCGGTTCCCCATCTCAGCCCAGAAAGCAGGTAGAACAACTTTTGTGGTGTCTTTCAGATGCCTACCAAGGTAGTGTAAAAACTATTAAGAGAACTCCTGTCTGGCACCTTCCCCGGTGGAGTTGTGCATGGGGTGTGTTTGGAACATTTTGTCACCGGCCGAGTCCAAAATTCAGCGGTTCCCCATCTCAGCCCAGAAAGCAGGTAGAACAACTTTTGTGGTGTCTTTCAGATGCCTACCGGAGCAATGTAAAAACTACCAGGAGAACTCCTGTCTGGCACCTTCCCCGGTGGAGTTGTGCATGGGGTGTGTTTGGAACATTTTGTCACCGGCCGAGTCCAAAATTCAGCGGTTCCCCATCTCAGCCCAGAAAGCAGGTAGAACAACTTTTGTGGTGTCTTTCAGGTGCCTACCAAGGTAGTGTAAAAACTAATAAGAGAACACCTGTCTGGCACCTTCCCCGGTGGAGTTGTGCAAGGGGTGTGTTTGGAACATTTTGTCACCAGCCGAGTCCAAAATTCAGCGGTTCCCCATCTCAGCCCAGAAAGCAGGTAGAACAACTTTTGTGGTGCCTTTCAGCTGCCTACCAAGGTAGTGTAAAAACTATTAAGAGAACTCCTGTCTGGCACCTTCCCCGGTGGAGTTGTGCATGGGGTGTGTTTGGAACATTTTGTCACCGGCCGACTCCAAAATTCAGCGGTTCCCCATCTCAGCCCAGAAAGCAGGTAGAACAACTTTTGTGGTGTCTTTCAGATGCCTACCGGAGCAATGTAAAAACTACCAGGAGAACTCCTGTCTGGCACCTTCCCCGGTGGAGTTGTGCATGGGGTGTGTTTGGAACATTTTGTCACCAGCCGAGTCCAAAATTCAGCGGTTCCCCATCTCAGCCCAGAAAGCAGGTAGAACAACTTTTGTGGTGTCTTTCAGGTGCCTACCAAGGTAGTGTAAAAACTACTAAGAGAACTCCTGTCTGGCACCTTCCCCGGTGGAGTTGTGCATGGGGTGTGTTTGGAACATTTTGTCACCAGCCGACTCCAAAATTCAGCGGTTCCCCATCTCAGCCCAGAAAGCAGGTAGAACAACTTTTGTGGTGCCATTCAGGTGCGTACCAAGGTAGTGTAAAAACTACCAGGAGAACTCCTGTCTGGCACCTTCCCCGGTGGAGTTGTGCATGGGGTGTGTTTGGAACATTTTGTCACCGGCCGACTCCAAAATTCAGCGGTTCCCCATCTCAGCCCAGAAAGCAGGTAGAACAACTTTTGTGGTGTCTTTAAGATGCCTACCGGAGCAATGTAAAAACTACCAGGAGAACTCCTGTCTGGCACCTTCCCCGGTGGAGTTGTGCATGGGGTGTCTTTGGAACATTTTGTCACCGGCCGAGTCCAAAATTCAGCGGTTCCCCATCTCAGCCCAGAAAGCAGGTAGAACAACTTTTGTGGTGTCTTTCAGGTGCCTACCAAGGTAGTGTAAAAACTAATAAGAGAACACCTGTCTGGCACCTTCCCCGGTGGAGTTGTGCAAGGGGTGTGTTTGGAACATTTTGTCACCAGCCGAGTCCAAAATTCAGCGGTTCCCCATCTCAGCCCAGAAAGCAGGTAGAACAACTTCTGTGGTGTCTTTCAGATGCCTACCAAGGTAGTGTAAAAACTACTAAGAGAACTCCTGTCTGGCACCTTCCCCGGTGGAGTTGTGCATTGGGTGTGTTTGGAACATTTTGTCACCGGCCGAGTCCAAAATTCAGCGGTTCCCCATCTCAGCCCAGAAAGCAGGTAGAACAACTTTTGTGGTGTCTTTCAGGTGCCTACCAAGGTAGTGTAAAAACTAATAAGAGAACACCTGTCTGGCACCTTCCCCGGTGGAGTTGTGCAAGGGGTGTGTTTGGAACATTTTGTCACCAGCCGAGTCCAAAATTCAGCGGTTCCCCATCTCAGCCCAGAAAGCAGGTAGAACAACTTTTGTTGTGTCTTTCAGCTGCCTACCAAGGTAGTGTAAAAACTACTAAGAGAACTCCTGTCTGGCACCTTCCCCGGTGGAGTTGTGCATGGGGTGTGTTTGGAACATTTTGTCACCAGCCGACTCCAAAATTCTGCAGTTCCCCATCTCAGCCCAGAAAGCAGGTAGAACAACTTGTGTGGTTCCATTTAGGTGCGTACCAAGGTAGTGTAAAAACTACCAGGAGAACTCCTGTCTGGCACCTTCCCCGGTGGAGTTGTGCATGGGGTGTCTTTGGAACATTTTGTCACCGGCCGACTCCAAAATTCAGCGGTTCCCCATCTCAGCCCAGAAAGCAGGTAGAACAACTTTTGTGGTGTCTTTCAGATGCCTACCGGAGCAATGTAAAAACTACCAGGAGAACTCCTGTCTGGCACCTTCCCCGGTGGAGTTGTGCATGGGGTGTCTTTGGAACATTTTGTCACCGGCCGACTCCAAAATTCAGCGGTTCCCCATCTCAGCCCAGAAAGCAGGTAGAACAACTTTTGTGGTGCCTTTCAGCTGCCTACCAAGGTAGTGTAAAAACTACCAGGAGAACTCCTGTCTGGCACCTTCCCCGGTGGAGTTGTGCATGGGGTGTGTTTGGAACATTTTGTCACCAGCCGACTCCAAAATTCAGCGGTTCCCCATCTCAGCCCAGAAAGCAGGTAGAACAACTTTTGTGGTGTCTTTCAGATGCCTACCAAGGTAGTGTAAAAACTATTAAGAGAACTCCTGTCTGGCACCTTCCCCGGTGGAGTTGTGCATGGGGTGTCTTTGGAACATTTTGTCACCGGCCGAGTCCAAAATTCAGCGGTTCCCCATCTCAGCCCAGAAAGCAGGTAGAACAACTTTTGTGGTGTCTTTCAGATGCCTACCGGAGCAATGTAAAAACTACCAGGAGAACTCCTGTCTGGCACCTTCCCCGGTGGAGTTGTGCATGGGGTGTGTTTGGAACATTTTGTCACCAGCCGACTCCAAAATTCAGCGGTTCCCCATCTCAGCCCAGAAAGCAGGTAGAACAACTTTTGTGGTGTCTTTCAGATGCCTACCGGAGCAATGTAAAAACTACCAGGAGAACTCCTGTCTGGCACCTTCCCCGGTGGAGTTGTGCATGGGGTGTGTTTGGAACATTTTGTCACCAGCCGAGTCCAAAATTCAGCGGTTCCCCATCTCAGCCCAGAAAGCAGGTAGAACAACTTTTGTGCTGCCTTTCAGCTGCCTACCAAGGTAGTGTAAAAACTACCAGGAGAACTCCTGTCTGGCACCTTCCCCGGTGGAGTTGTGCATGGGGTGTGTTTGGAACATTTTGTCACCAGCCGACTCCAAAATTCAGCGGTTCCCCATCTCAGCCCAGAAAGCAGGTAGAACAACTTTTGTGCTGCCTTTCAGCTGCCTACCAAGGTAGTGTAAAAACTACTAAGAGAACTCCTGTCTGGCACCTTCCCCGGTGGAGTTGTGCATGGGGTGTCTTTGGAACATTTTGTCACCAGCCGACTCCAAAATTCAGCGGTTCCCCATCTCAGCCCAGAAAGCAGGTAGAACAACTTTTGTGGTGTCTTTCAGATGCCTACCGGAGCAATGTAAAAACTACCAGGAGAACTCCTGTCTGGCACCTTCCCCGGTGGAGTTGTGCATGGGGTGTGTTTGGAACATTTTGTCACCAGCCGACTCCAAAATTCAGCGGTTCCCCATCTCAGCCCAGAAAGCAGGTAGAACAACTTTTGTGGTGTCTTTCAGATGCCTACCAAGGTAGTGTAAAAACTATTAAGAGAACTCCTGTCTGGCACCTTCCCCGGTGGAGTTGTGCATGGGGTGTGTTTGGAACATTTTGTCACCAGCCGACTCCAAAATTCAGCGGTTCCCCATCTCAGCCCAGAAAGCAGGTAGAACAACTTTTGTGGTGTCTTTCAGATGCCTACCGGAGCAATGTAAAAACTACCAGGAGAACTCCTGTCTGGCACCTTCCCCGGTGGAGTTGTGCATGGGGTGTGTTTGGAACATTTTGTCACCGGCCGACTCCAAAATTCAGCGGTTCCCCATCTCAGCCCAGAAAGCAGGTAGAACAACTTTTGTGGTGCCTTTCAGCTGCCTACCAAGGTAGTGTAAAAACTACTAAGAGAACACCTGTCTGGCACCTTCCCCGGTGGAGTTGTGCAAGGGGTGTGTTTGGAACATTTTGTCACCGGCCGAGTCCAAAATTCAGCGGTTCCCCATCTCAGCCCAGAAAGCAGGTAGAACAACTTTTGTGGTGTCTTTCAGATGCCTACCGGAGCAATGTAAAAACTACCAGGAGAACTCCTGTCTGGCACCTTCCCCGGTGGAGTTGTGCAGGGGGTGTGTTTGGAACATTTTGTCACCGGCCGAGTCCAAAATTCAGCGGTTCCCCATCTCAGCCCAGAAAGCAGGTAGAACAACTTTTGTGGTGTCTTTCAGATGCCTACCAAGGTAGTGTAAAAACTATTAAGAGAACTCCTGTCTGGCACCTTCCCCGGTGGAGTTGTGCATGGGGTGTGTTTGGAACATTTTGTCACCGGCCGAGTCCAAAATTCAGCGGTTCCCCATCTCAGCCCAGAAAGCAGGTAGAACAACTTTTGTGGTGTCTTTCAGATGCCTACCGGAGCAATGTAAAAACTACCAGGAGAACTCCTGTCTGGCACCTTCCCCGGTGGAGTTGTGCATGGGGTGTGTTTGGAACATTTTGTCACCGGCCGACTCCAAAATTCAGCGGTTCCCCATCTCAGCCCAGAAAGCAGGTAGAACAACTTTTGTGGTGTCTTTCAGATGCCTACCGGAGCAATGTAAAAACTACCAGGAGAACTCCTGTCTGGCACCTTCCCCGGTGGAGTTGTGCATGGGGTGTGTTTGGAACATTTTGTCACCGGCCGACTCCAAAATTCAGCGGTTCCCCATCTCAGCCCAGAAAGCAGGTAGAACAACTTTTGTGGTGCCTTTCAGGTGCGTACCAAGGTAGTGTAAAAACTACTAAGAGAACTCCTGTCTGGCACCTTCCCCGGTGGAGTTGTGCAGGGGGTGTGTTTGGAACATTTTGTCACCAGCCGACTCCAAAATTCAGCGGTTCCCCATCTCAGCCCAGAAAGCAGGTAGAACAACTTTTGTGGTGTCTTTCAGATGCCTACCGGAGCAATGTAAAAACTACCAGGAGAACTCCTGTCTGGCACCTTCCCCGGTGGAGTTGTGCATGGGGTGTGTTTGGAACATTTTGTCACCGGCCGACTCCAAAATTCAGCGGTTCCCCATCTCAGCCCAGAAAGCAGGTAGAACAACTTTTGTGGTGCCTTTCAGGTGCGTACCAAGGTAGTGTAAAAACTACTAAGAGAACTCCTGTCTGGCACCTTCCCCGGTGGAGTTGTGCATGGGGTGTGTTTGGAACATTTTGTCACCAGCCGACTCCAAAATTCAGCGGTTCCCCATCTCAGCCCAGAAAGCAGGTAGAACAACTTTTGTGGTGTCTTTCAGATGCCTACCGGAGCAATGTAAAAACTACCAGGAGAACTCCTGTCTGGCACCTTCCCCGGTGGAGTTGTGCATGGGGTGTGTTTGGAACATTTTGTCACCGGCCGACTCCAAAATTCAGCGGTTCCCCATCTCAGCCCAGAAAGCAGGTAGAACAACTTTTGTGGTGTCTTTCAGCTGCCTACCAAGGTAGTGTAAAAACTACTAAGAGAACTCCTGTCTGGCACCTTCCCCGGTGGAGTTGTGCAGGGGGTGTGTTTGGAACATTTTGTCACCAGCCGACTCCAAAATTCAGCGGTTCCCCATCTCAGCCCAGAAAGCAGGTAGAACAACTTTTGTGGTGTCTTTCAGATGCCTACCGGAGCAATGTAAAAACTACCAGGAGAACTCCTGTCTGGCACCTTCCCCGGTGGAGTTGTGCATGGGGTGTGTTTGGAACATTTTGTCACCGGCCGACTCCAAAATTCAGCGGTTCCCCATCTCAGCCCAGAAAGCAGGTAGAACAACTTTTGTGGTGTCTTTCAGATGCCTACCAAGGTAGTGTAAAAACTATTAAGAGAACTCCTGTCTGGCACCTTCCCCGGTGGAGTTGTGCATGGGGTGTGTTTGGAACATTTTGTCACCGGCCGACTCCAAAATTCAGCGGTTCCCCATCACAGCCCAGAAAGCAGGTAGAACAACTTTTGTGGTGCCTTTCAGCTGCCTACCAAGGTAGTGTAAAAACTACTAAGAGAACTCCTGTCTGGCACCTTCCCCGGTGGAGTTGTGCATGGGGTGTGTTTGGAACATTTTGTCACCAGCCGACTCCAAAATTCAGCGGTTCCCCATCTCAGCCCAGAAAGCAGGTAGAACAACTTTTGTGGTGTCTTTCAGATGCCTACCGGAGCAATGTAAAAACTACCAGGAGAACTCCTGTCTGGCACCTTCCCCGGTGGAGTAGTGCATGGGGTGTCTTTGGAACATTTTGTCACCGGCCGACTCCAAAATTCAGCGGTTCCCCATCTCAGCCCGGAAAGCAGGTAGAACAACTTTTGTGGTGTCTTTCAGATGCCTACCAAGGTAGTGTAAAAACTACTAAGAGAACTCCTGTCTGGCACCTTCCCCGGTGGAGTTGTGCATGGGGTGTGTTTGGAACATTTTGTCACCAGCCGACTCCAAAATTCAGCGGTTCCCCATCTCAGCCCAGAAAGCAGGTAGAACAACTTTTGTGGTGTCCTTAAGGTGCCTACCAAGGTAGTGTAAAAACTAATAGAGAACACCTGTCTGGCACCTTCCCCGGTGGAGTTGTGCATGGGGTGTGTTTGGAACATTTTGTCACCAGCCGACTCCAAAATTCAGCGGTTCCCCATCTCAGCCCAGAAAGCAGGTAGAACAACTTTTGTGGTGCCTTTCAGCTGCCTACCAAGGTAGTGTAAAAACTACTAAGAGAACTCCTGTCTGGCACCTTCCCCGGTGGAGTTGTGCATGGGGTGTGTTTGGAACATTTTGTCACCAGCCGACTCCAAAATTCAGCGGTTCCCCATCTCAGCCCAGAAAGCAGGTAGAACAACTTTTGTGGTGTCTTTCAGATGCCTACCGGAGCAATGTAAAAACTACCAGGAGAACTCCTGTCTGGCACCTTCCCCGGTGGAGTTGTGCAAGGGGTGTGTTTGGAACATTTTGTCACCGGCCGACTCCAAAATTCAGCGGTTCCCCATCTCAGCCCAGAAAGCAGGTAGAACAACTTTTGTGGTGTCTTTCAGATGCCTACCAAGGTAGTGTAAAAACTATTAAGAGAACTCCTGTCTGGCACCTTCCCCGGTGGAGTTGTGCATGGGGTGTGTTTGGAACATTTTGTCACCAGCCGACTCCAAAATTCAGTGGTTCCCCATCTCAGCCCAGAAAGCAGGTAGAACAACTTTTGTGGTGTCTTTCAGATGCCTACCAAGGTAGTGTAAAAACTACTAAGAGAAATCCTGTCTGGCACCTTCCCCGGTGGAGTTGTGCATGGGGTGTGTTTGGAACATTTTGTCACCGGCCGACTCCAAAATTCAGCGGTTCCCCATCTCAGCCCAGAAAGCAGGTAGAACAACTTTTGTGGTGCCATTCAGGTGCCTACCAAGGTAGTGTAAAAACTACCAGGAGAACTCCTGTCTGGCACCTTCCCCGGTGGAGTTGTGCATGGGGTGTGTTTGGAACATTTTGTCACCGGCCGACTCCAAAATTCAGCGGTTCCCCATCACAGCCCAGAAAGCAGGTAGAACAACTTTTGTGGTGCCTTTCAGCTGCCTACCAAGGTAGTGTAAAAACTACTAAGAGAACTCCTGTCTGGCACCTTCCCCGGTGGAGTTGTGCATGGGGTGTGTTTGGAACATTTTGTCACCAGCCGACTCCAAAATTCAGCGGTTCCCCATCTCAGCCCAGAAAGCAGGTAGAACAACTTTTGTGGTGTCTTTCAGATGCCTACCGGAGCAATGTAAAAACTACCAGGAGAACTCCTGTCTGGCACCTTCCCCGGTGGAGTAGTGCATGGGGTGTCTTTGGAACATTTTGTCACCGGCCGACTCCAAAATTCAGCGGTTCCCCATCTCAGCCCGGAAAGCAGGTAGAACAACTTTTGTGGTGTCTTTCAGATGCCTACCAAGGTAGTGTAAAAACTACTAAGAGAACTCCTGTCTGGCACCTTCCCCGGTGGAGTTGTGCATGGGGTGTGTTTGGAACATTTTGTCACCAGCCGACTCCAAAATTCAGCGGTTCCCCATCTCAGCCCAGAAAGCAGGTAGAACAACTTTTGTGGTGTCCTTAAGGTGCCTACCAAGGTAGTGTAAAAACTAATAGAGAACACCTGTCTGGCACCTTCCCCGGTGGAGTTGTGCATGGGGTGTGTTTGGAACATTTTGTCACCAGCCGACTCCAAAATTCAGCGGTTCCCCATCTCAGCCCAGAAAGCAGGTAGAACAACTTTTGTGGTGCCTTTCAGCTGCCTACCAAGGTAGTGTAAAAACTACTAAGAGAACTCCTGTCTGGCACCTTCCCCGGTGGAGTTGTGCATGGGGTGTGTTTGGAACATTTTGTCACCAGCCGACTCCAAAATTCAGCGGTTCCCCATCTCAGCCCAGAAAGCAGGTAGAACAACTTTTGTGGTGTCTTTCAGATGCCTACCGGAGCAATGTAAAAACTACCAGGAGAACTCCTGTCTGGCACCTTCCCCGGTGGAGTTGTGCAAGGGGTGTGTTTGGAACATTTTGTCACCGGCCGACTCCAAAATTCAGCGGTTCCCCATCTCAGCCCAGAAAGCAGGTAGAACAACTTTTGTGGTGTCTTTCAGATGCCTACCAAGGTAGTGTAAAAACTATTAAGAGAACTCCTGTCTGGCACCTTCCCCGGTGGAGTTGTGCATGGGGTGTGTTTGGAACATTTTGTCACCAGCCGACTCCAAAATTCAGTGGTTCCCCATCTCAGCCCAGAAAGCAGGTAGAACAACTTTTGTGGTGTCTTTCAGATGCCTACCAAGGTAGTGTAAAAACTACTAAGAGAAATCCTGTCTGGCACCTTCCCCGGTGGAGTTGTGCATGGGGTGTGTTTGGAACATTTTGTCACCGGCCGACTCCAAAATTCAGCGGTTCCCCATCTCAGCCCAGAAAGCAGGTAGAACAACTTTTGTGGTGCCATTCAGGTGCCTACCAAGGTAGTGTAAAAACTACCAGGAGAACTCCTGTCTGGCACCTTCCCCGGTGGAGTTGTGCATGGGGTGTGTTTGGAACATTTTGTCACCAGCCGAGTCCAAAATTCAGCGGTTCCCCATCTCAGCCCAGAAAGCAGGTAGAACAACTTTTGTGGTGCCTTTCAGCTGCCTACCAAGGTAGTGTAAAAACTACTAAGAGAACTCCTGTCTGGCACCTTCCCCGGTGGAGTTGTGCATGGGGTGTGTTTGGAACATTTTGTCACCGGCCGAGTCCAAAATTCAGCGGTTCCCCATCTCAGCCCAGAAAGCAGGTAGAACAACTTTTGTGGTGTCTTTCAGATGCCTACCGGAGCAATGTAAAAACTACCAGGAGAACTCCTGTCTGGCACCTTCCCCGGTGGAGTAGTGCATGGGGTGTGTTTGGAACATTTTGTCACCGGCCGAGTCCAAAATTCAGCGGTTCCCCATCTCAGCCCAGAAAGCAGGTAGAACAACTTTTGTGGTGTCTTTCAGGTGCGTACCAAGGTAGTGTAAAAACTAATAAGAGAACACCTGTCTGGCACCTTCCCCGGTGGAGTTGTGCATGGGGTGTGTTTGGAACATTTTGTCACCGGCCGACTCCAAAATTCAGCGGTTCCCCCATCTCAGCCCAGAAAGCAGGTAGAACAACTTTTGTGGTGTCTTTCAGATGCCTACCGGAGCAATGTAAAAACTACCAGGAGAACTCCTGTCTGGCACCTTCCCCGGTGGAGTTGTGCATGGGGTGTGTTTGGAACATTTTGTCACCAGCCGACTCCAAAATTCAGCGGTTCCCCATCTCAGCCCAGAAAGCAGGTAGAACAACTTTTGTGGTGCCTTTCAGCTGCCTACCAAGGTAGTGTAAAAACTAATAAGAGAACACCTGTCTGGCACCTTCCCCGGTGGAGTTGTGCAAGGGGTGTGTTTGGAACATTTTGTCACCAGCCGAGTCCAAAATTCAGCGGTTCCCCATCTCAGCCCAGAAAGCAGGTAGAACAACTTTTGTGGTGCCTTTCAGCTGCCTACCAAGGTAGTGTAAAACCTACTAAGAGAGCTCCTGTCTGGCACCTTCCCCGGTGGAGTTGTGCATGGGGTGTGTTTGGAACATTTTGTCACCGGCCGAGTCCAAAATTCAGCGGTTCCCCATCTCAGCCCAGAAAGCAGGTAGAACAACTTTTGTGGTGTCTTTCAGATGCCTACCAAGGTAGTGTAAAAACTATTAAGAGAACTCCTGTCTGGCACCTTCCCCGGTGGAGTTGTGCATGGGGTGTGTTTGGAACATTTTGTCACCGGCCGAGTCCAAAATTCAGCGGTTCCCCATCTCAGCCCAGAAAGCAGGTAGAACAACTTTTGTGGTGTCTTTCAGATGCCTACTGGAGCAATGTAAAAACTACCAGGAGAACTCCTGTCTGGCACCTTCCCCGGTGGAGTTGTGCATGGGGTGTGTTTGGAACATTTTGTCACCGGCCGAGTCCAAAATTCAGCGGTTCCCCATCTCAGCCCAGAAAGCAGGTAGAACAACTTTTGTGGTGTCCTTAAGGTGCCTACCAAGGTAGTGTAAAAACTAATAGAGAACACCTGTCTGGCACCTTCCCCGGTGGAGTTGTGCATGGGGTGTGTTTGGAACATTTTGTCACCAGCCGAGTCCAAAATTCAGCGGTTCCCCATCTCAGCCCAGAAAGCAGGTAGAACAACTTTTGTGGTGCCTTTCAGCTGCCTACCAAGGTAGTGTAAAAACTACTAAGAGAACTCCTGTCTGGCACCTTCCCCGGTGGAGTTGTGCATGGGGTGTGTTTGGAACATTTTGTCACCAGCCGACTCCAAAATTCAGCGGTTCCCCATCTCAGCCCAGAAAGCAGGTAGAACAACTTTTGTGGTGTCTTTCAGATGCCTACCGGAGCAATGTAAAAACTACCAGGAGAACTCCTGTCTGGCACCTTCCCCGGTGGAGTTGTGCAAGGGGTGTGTTTGGAACATTTTGTCACCGGCCGACTCCAAAATTCAGCGGTTCCCCATCTCAGGCCAGAAAGCAGGTAGAACAACTTTTGTGGTGTCTTTCAGATGCCTACCAAGGTAGTGTAAAAACTATAAAGAGAACTCCTGTCTGGAACCTTCCCCGGTGGAGTTGTGCATGGGGTGTGTTTGGAACATTTTGTCACCAGCCGACTCCAAAATTCAGCGGTTCCCCATCTCAGCCCAGAAAGCAGGTAGAACAACTTTTGTGGTGTCTTTCAGATGCCTACCAAGGTAGTGTAAAAACTACTAAGAGAAATCCTGTCTGGCACCTTCCCCGGTGGAGTTGTGCATGGGGTGTGTTTGGAACATTTTGTCACCGGCCGAGTCCAAAATTCAGCGGTTCCCCATCTCAGCCCAGAAAGCAGGTAGAACAACTTTTGTGGTGCCATTCAGGTGCCTACCAAGGTAGTGTAAAAACTACCAGGAGAACTCCTGTCTGGCACCTTCCCCGGTGGAGTTGTGCATGGGGTGTGTTTGGAACATTTTGTCACAGGCCGACTCCAAAATTCAGCGGTTCCCCATCTCAGCCCAGAAAGCAGGTAGAACAACTTTTGTGGTGCCTTTCAGCTGCCTACCAAGGTAGTGTAAAAACTACTAAGAGAACTCCTGTCTGGCACCTTCCCCGGTGGAGTTGTGCATGGGGTGTGTTTGGAACATTTTGTCACCGGCCGACTCCAAAATTCAGCGGTTCCCCATCTCAGCCCAGAAAGCAGGTAGAACAACTTTTGTGGTGTCTTTCAGATGCCTACCGGAGCAATGTAAAAACTACCAGGAGAACTCCTGTCTGGCACCTTCCCCGGTGGAGTTGTGCATGGGGTGTGTTTGGAACATTTTGTCACCGGCCGAGTCCAAAATTCAGCGGTTCCCCATCTCAGCCCAGAAAGCAGGTAGAACAACTTTTGTGGTGCCTTTCAGGTGCGTACCAAGGTAGTGTAAAAACTAATAAGAGAACACCTGTCTGGCACCTTCCCCGGTGGAGTTGTGCATGGGGTGTGTTTGGAACATTTTGTCACCGGCCGAGTCCAAAATTCAGCGGTTCCCCATCTCAGCCCAGAAAGCAGGTAGAACAACTTTTGTGGTGTCCTTAAGCTGCCTACCAAGGTAGTGTAAAAAACTAATAGAGAACACCTGTCTGGCACCTTCCCCGGTGGAGTTGTGCATGGGGTGTGTTTGGAACATTTTGTCACCAGCCGAGTCCAAAATTCAGCGGTTCCCCATCTCAGCCCAGAAAGCAGGTAGAACAACTTTTGTGGTGCCTTTCAGCTGCCTACCAAGGTAGTGTAAAAACTACTAAGAGAACTCCTGTCTGGCACCTTCCCCGGTGGAGTTGTGCATGGGGTGTGTTTGGAACATTTTGTCACCAGCCGACTCCAAAATTCAGCGGTTCCCCATCTCAGCCCAGAAAGCAGGTAGAACAACTTTTGTGGTGTCTTTCAGATGCCTACCGGAGCAATGTAAAAACTACCAGGAGAACTCCTGTCTGGCACCTTCCCCGGTGGAGTTGTGCAAGGGGTGTGTTTGGAACATTTTGTCACCGGCCGACTCCAAAATTCAGCGGTTCCCCATCTCAGGCCAGAAAGCAGGTAGAACAACTTTTGTGGTGCCATTCAGGTGCGTACCAAGGTAGTGTAAAAACTACTAAGAGAACTCCTGTCTGGAACCTTCCCCGGTGGAGTTGTGCATGGGGTGTGTTTGGAACATTTTGTCACCAGCCGACTCCAAAATTCAGTGGTTCCCCATCTCAGCCCAGAAAGCAGGTAGAACAACTTTTGTGGTGTCTTTCAGATGCCTACCAAGGTAGTGTAAAAACTACTAAGAGAAATCCTGTCTGGCACCTTCCCCGGTGGAGTTGTGCATGGGGTGTGTTTGGAACATTTTGTCACCGGCCGAGTCCAAAATTCAGCGGTTCCCCATCTCAGCCCAGAAAGCAGGTACAACAACTTTTGTGGTGCCTTTCAGCTGCCTACCAAGGTAGTGTAAAAACTACCAGGAGAACTCCTGTCTGGCACCTTCCCCGGTGGAGTTGTGCATGGGGTGTGTTTGGAACATTTTGTCACAGGCCGACTCCAAAATTCAGCGGTTCCCCATCTCAGCCCAGAAAGCAGGTAGAACAACTTTTGTGGTGCCTTTCAGCTGCCTACCAAGGTAGTGTAAAAACTACTAAGAGAACTCCTGTCTGGCACCTTCCCCGGTGGAGTTGTGCATGGGGTGTGTTTGGAACATTTTGTCACCGGCCGACTCCAAAATTCAGCGGTTCCCCATCTCAGCCCAGAAAGCAGGTAGAACAACTTTTGTGGTGTCTTTCAGATGCCTACCAAGGTAGTGTAAAAACTACTAAGAGAAATCCTGTCTGGCACCTTCCCCGGTGGAGTTGTGCATGGGGTGTGTTTGGAACATTTTGTCACCGGCCGAGTCCAAAATTCAGCGGTTCCCCATCTCAGCCCAGAAAGCAGGTAGAACAACTTTTGTGGTGCCTTTCAGGTGCGTACCAAGGTAGTGTAAAAACTAATAAGAGAACACCTGTCTGGCACCTTCCCCGGTGGAGTTGTGCATGGGGTGTGTTTGGAACATTTTGTCACCGGCCGAGTCCAAAATTCAGCGGTTCCCCATCTCAGCCCAGAAAGCAGGTAGAACAACTTTTGTGGTGTCTTTCAGATGCCTACCAAGGCAGTGTAAAAACTATTAAGAGAACTCCTGTCTGGCACCTTCCCCGGTGGAGTTGTGCATGGGGTGTGTTTGGAACATTTTGTCACCGGCCGACTCCAAAATTCAGCGGTTCCCCATCTCAGCCCAGAAAGCAGGTAGAACAACTTTTGTGGTGTCTTTCAGATGCCTACCGGAACAATGTAAAAACTACCAGGAGAACTCCTGTCTGGCACCTTCCCCGGTGGAGTTGTGCATGGGGTGTCTTTGGAACATTTTTCACCAGCCGACTCCAAAATTCAGCGGTTCCCCATCTCAGCCCAGAAAGCAGGTAGAACAACTTTTGTGGTGTCTTTCAGATGCCTACCAAGGTAGTGTAAAAACTACTAAGAAAATTCCTGTCTGGCACCTTCCCCGGTGGAGTTGTGCATGGGGTGTGTTTGGAACATTTTGTCACCGGCCGAGTCCAAAATTCAGCGGTTCCCCATCTCAGCCCAGAAAGCAGGTAGAACAACTTTTGTGGTGTCTTTCAGATGCCTACCGGAGCAATGTAAAAACTACCAGGAGAACTCCTGTCTGGCACCTTCCCCGGTGGAGTTGTGCATGGGGTGTGTTTGGAACATTTTGTCACCAGCCGACTCCAAAATTCAGCGGTTCCCCATCTCAGCCCAGAAAGCAGGTACAACAACTTTTGTGGTGCCTTTCAGATGCCTACCAAGGTAGTGTAAAAACTAATAAGAGAACTCCTGTCTGGCACCTTCCCCGGTGGAGTTGTGCAAGGGGTGTGTTTGGAACATTTTGTCACCAGCCGACTCCAAAATTCAGCGGTTCCCCATCTCAGCCCAGAAAGCAGGTAGAACAACTTTTGTGGTGCCTTTCAGCTGCCTACCAAGGTAGTGTAAAAACTACTAAGAGAACTCCTGTCTGGCACCTTCCCCGGTGGAGTTGTGCATGGGGTGTGTTTGGAACATTTTGTCACCGGCCGAGTCCAAAATTCAGCGGTTCCCCATCTCAGCCCAGAAAGCAGGTAGAACAACTTTTGTGGTGTCTTTCAGATGCCTACCAAGGTAGTGTAAAAACTATTAAGAGAACTCCTGTCTGGCACCTTCCCCGGTGGAGTTGTGCATGGGGTGTGTTTGGAACATTTTGTCACCGGCCGAGTCCAAAATTCAGCGGTTCCCCATCTCAGCCCAGAAAGCAGGTAGAACAACTTTTGTGGTGTCTTTCAGATGCCTACTGGAGCAATGTAAAAACTACCAGGAGAACTCCTGTCTGGCACCTTCCCCGGTGGAGTTGTGCATGGGGTGTGTTTGGAACATTTTGTCACCGGCCGACTCCAAAATTCAGCGGTTCCCCATCTCAGCCCAGAAAGCAGGTAGAACAACTTTTGTGGTGTCCTTAAGGTGCCTACCAAGGTAGTGTAAAAACTAATAGAGAACACCTGTCTGGCACCTTCCCCGGTGGAGTTGTGCATGGGGTGTGTTTGGAACATTTTGTCACCAGCCGAGTCCAAAATTCAGCGGTTCCCCATCTCAGCCCAGAAAGCAGGTAGAACAACTTTTGTTGTGTCTTTCAGCTGCCTACCAAGGTAGTGTAAAAACTACTAAGAGAACTCCTGTCTGGCACCTTCCCCGGTGGAGTTGTGCATGGGGTGTGTTTGGAATATTTTGTCACCAGCCGACTCCAAAATTCAGCGGTTCCCCATCTCAGCCCAGAAAGCAGGTAGAACAACTTTTGTGGTGCCATTCAGGTGCGTACCAAGGTAGTGTAAAAACTACCAGGAGAACTCCTGTCTGGCACCTTCCCCGGTGGAGTTGTGCATGGGGTGTGTTTGGAACATTTTGTCACCGGCCGACTCCAAAATTCAGCGGTTCCCCATCTCAGCCCAGAAAGCAGGTAGAACAACTTTTGTGGTGTCTTTCAGATGCCTACCGGAGCAATGTAAAAACTACCAGGAGAACTCCTGTCTGGCACCTTCCCCGGTGGAGTTGTGCAAGGGGTGTGTTTGGAACATTTTGTCACCGGCCGACTCCAAAATTCAGCGGTTCCCCATCTCAGGCCAGAAAGCAGGTAGAACAACTTTTGTGGTGTCTTTCAGATGCCTACCAAGGTAGTGTAAAAACTATTAAGAGAACTCCTGTCTGGAACCTTCCCCGGTGGAGTTGTGCATGGGGTGTGTTTGGAACATTTTGTCACCAGCCGACTCCAAAATTCAGTGGTTCCCCATCTCAGCCCAGAAAGCAGGTAGAACAACTTTTGTGGTGTCTTTCAGATGCCTACCAAGGTACTGTAAAAACTACTAAGAGAAATCCTGTCTGGCACCTTCCCCGGTGGAGTTGTGCATGGGGTGTGTTTGGAACATTTTGTCACCGGCCGAGTCCAAAATTCAGCGGTTCCCCATCTCAGCCCAGAAAGCAGGTAGAACAACTTTTGTGGTGCCATTCAGGTGCCTACCAAGGTAGTGTAAAAACTACCAGGAGAACTCCTGTCTGGCACCTTCCCCGGTGGAGTTGTGCATGGGGTGTGTTTGGAACATTTTGTCACAGGCCGACTCCAAAATTCAGCGGTTCCCCATCTCAGCCCAGAAAGCAGGTAGAACAACTTTTGTGGTGCCTTTCAGCTGCCTACCAAGGTAGAGTAAAAACTACTAAGAGAACTCCTGTCTGGCACCTTCCCCGGTGGAGTTGTGCATGGGGTGTGTTTGGAACATTTTGTCACCGGCCGACTCCAAAATTCAGCGGTTCCCCATCTCAGCCCAGAAAGCAGGTAGAACAACTTTTGTGGTGTCTTTCAGATGCCTACCGGAGCAATGTAAAAACTACCAGGAGAACTCCTGTCTGGCACCTTCCCCGGTGGAGTAGTGCATGGGGTGTGTTTGGAACATTTTGTCACCGGCCGAGTCCAAAATTCAGCGGTTCCCCATCTCAGCCCAGAAAGCAGGTAGAACAACTTTTGTGGTGTCCTTAAGCTGCCTACCAAGGTAGTGTAAAAACTAATAGAGAACACCTGTCTGGCACCTTCCCCGGTGGAGTTGTGCATGGGGTGTGTTTGGAACATTTTGTCACCAGCCGAGTCCAAAATTCAGCGGTTCCCCATCTCAGCCCAGAAAGCAGGTAGAACAACTTTTGTGGTGCCTTTCAGCTGCCTACCAAGGTAGTGTAAAAACTACTAAGAGAACTCCTGTCTGGCACCTTCCCCGGTGGAGTTGTGCATGGGGTGTGTTTGGAACATTTTGTCACCAGCCGACTCCAAAATTCAGCGGTTCCCCATCTCAGCCCAGAAAGCAGGTAGAACAACTTTTGTGGTGTCTTTCAGATGCCTACCGGAGCAATGTAAAAACTACCAGGAGAACTCCTGTCTGGCACCTTCCCCGGTGGAGTTGTGCAAGGGGTGTGTTTGGAACATTTTGTCACCGGCCGACTCCAAAATTCAGCGGTTCCCCATCTCAGGCCAGAAAGCAGGTAGAACAACTTTTGTGGTGTCTTTCAGATGCCTACCAAGGTAGTGTAAAAACTATAAAGAGAACTCCTGTCTGGAACCTTCCCCGGTGGAGTTGTGCATGGGGTGTGTTTGGAACATTTTGTCACCAGCCGACTCCAAAATTCAGCGGTTCCCCATCTCAGCCCAGAAAGCAGGTAGAACAACTTTTGTGGTGTCTTTCAGATGCCTACCAAGGTAGTGTAAAAACTACTAAGAGAAATCCTGTCTGGCACCTTCCCCGGTGGAGTTGTGCATGGGGTGTGTTTGGAACATTTTGTCACCGGCCGAGTCCAAAATTCAGCGGTTCCCCATCTCAGCCCAGAAAGCAGGTAGAACAACTTTTGTGGTGCCATTCAGGTGCCTACCAAGGTAGTGTAAAAACTACCAGGAGAACTCCTGTCTGGCACCTTCCCCGGTGGAGTTGTGCATGGGGTGTGTTTGGAACATTTTGTCACCGGCCGACTCCAAAATTCAGCGGTTCCCCATCTCAGCCCAGAAAGCAGGTAGAACAACTTTTGTGGTGCCTTTCAGCTGCCTACCAAGGTAGTGTAAAAACTACTAAGAGAACTCCTGTCTGGCACCTTCCCCGGTGGAGTTGTGCATGGGGTGTGTTTGGAACATTTTGTCACCGGCCGAGTCCAAAATTCAGCGGTTCCCCATCTCAGCCCAGAAAGCAGGTAGAACAACTTTTGTGGTGTCTTTCAGATGCCTACCGGAGCAATGTAAAAACTACCAGGAGAACTCCTGTCTGGCACCTTCCCCGGTGGAGTTGTGCATGGGGTGTGTTTGGAACATTTTGTCACCGGCCGAGTCCAAAATTCAGCGGTTCCCCATCTCAGCCCAGAAAGCAGGTAGAACAACTTTTGTGGTGCCTTTCAGGTGCGTACCAAGGTAGTGTAAAAACTAATAAGAGAACACCTGTCTGGCACCTTCCCCGGTGGAGTTGTGCATGGGGTGTGTTTGGAACATTTTGTCACCGGCCGAGTCCAAAATTCAGCGGTTCCCCATCTCAGCCCAGAAAGCAGGTAGAACAACTTTTGTGGTGTCCTTAAGCTGCCTACCAAGGTAGTGTAAAAACTAATAGAGAACACCTGTCTGGCACCTTCCCCGGTGGAGTTGTGCATGGGGTGTGTTTGGAACATTTTGTCACCAGCCGAGTCCAAAATTCAGCGGTTCCCCATCTCAGCCCAGAAAGCAGGTAGAACAACTTTTGTGGTGCCTTTCAGCTGCCTACCAAGGTAGTGTAAAAACTACTAAGAGAACTCCTGTCTGGCACCTTCCCCGGTGGAGTTGTGCATGGGGTGTGTTTGGAACATTTTGTCACCAGCCGACTCCAAAATTCAGCGGTTCCCCATCTCAGCCCAGAAAGCAGGTAGAACAACTTTTGTGGTGTCTTTCAGATGCCTACCGGAGCAATGTAAAAACTACCAGGAGAACTCCTGTCTGGCACCTTCCCCGGTGGAGTTGTGCAAGGGGTGTGTTTGGAACATTTTGTCACCGGCCGACTCCAAAATTCAGCGGTTCCCCATCTCAGGCCAGAAAGCAGGTAGAACAACTTTTGTGGTGCCATTCAGGTGCGTACCAAGGTAGTGTAAAAACTACCAGGAGAACTCCTGTCTGGAACCTTCCCCGGTGGAGTTGTGCATGGGGTGTGTTTGGAACATTTTGTCACCAGCCGACTCCAAAATTCAGTGGTTCCCCATCTCAGCCCAGAAAGCAGGTAGAACAACTTTTGTGGTGTCTTTCAGATGCCTACCAAGGTAGTGTAAAAACTACTAAGAGAAATCCTGTCTGGCACCTTCCCCGGTGGAGTTGTGCATGGGGTGTGTTTGGAACATTTTGTCACCGGCCGACTCCAAAATTCAGCGGTTCCCCATCTCAGCCCAGAAAGCAGGTACAACAACTTTTGTGGTGCCTTTCAGCTGCCTACCAAGGTAGTGTAAAAACTACCAGGAGAACTCCTGTCTGGCACCTTCCCCGGTGGAGTTGTGCATGGGGTGTGTTTGGAACATTTTGTAACAGGCCGACTCCAAAATTCAGCGGTTCCCCATCTCAGCCCAGAAAGCAGGTAGAACAACTTTTGTGGTGCCTTTCAGCTGCCTACCAAGGTAGTGTAAAAACTACTAAGAGAACTCCTGTCTGGCACCTTCCCCGGTGGAGTTGTGCATGGGGTGTGTTTGGAACATTTTGTCACCGGCCGACTCCAAAATTCAGCGGTTCCCCATCTCAGCCCAGAAAGCAGGTAGAACAACTTTTGTGGTGTCTTTCAGATGCCTACCAAGGTAGTGTAAAAACTACTAAGAGAAATCCTGTCTGGCACCTTCCCCGGTGGAGTTGTGCATGGGGTGTGTTTGGAACATTTTGTCACCGGCCGAGTCCAAAATTCAGCGGTTCCCCATCTCAGCCCAGAAAGCAGGTAGAACAACTTTTGTGGTGCCTTTCAGGTGCGTACCAAGGTAGTGTAAAAACTAATAAGAGAACACCTGTCTGGCACCTTCCCCGGTGGAGTTGTGCATGGGGTGTGTTTGGAACATTTTGTCACCGGCCGAGTCCAAAATTCAGCGGTTCCCCATCTCAGCCCAGAAAGCAGGTAGAACAACTTTTGTGGTGTCTTTCAGATGCCTACCGGAGCAATGTAAAAACTACCAGGAGAACTCCTGTCTGGCACCTTCCCCGGTGGAGTTGTGCATGGGGTGTCTTTGGAACATTTTGTCACCGGCCGACTCCAAAATTCAGCGGTTCCCCATCTCAGCCCAGAAAGCAGGTAGAACAACTTTTGTGGTGTCTTTCAGATGCCTACCGGAACAATGTAAAAACTACCAGGAGAACTCCTGTCTGGCACCTTCCCCGGTGGAGTTGTGCATGGGGTGTCTTTGGAACATTTTTCACCAGCCGACTCCAAAATTCAGCGGTTCCCCATCTCAGCCCAGAAAGCAGGTAGAACAACTTTTGTGGTGTCTTTCAGATGCCTACCAAGGTAGTGTAAAAACTACTAAGAAAATTCCTGTCTGGCACCTTCCCCGGTGGAGTTGTGCATGGGGTGTGTTTGGAACATTTTGTCACCGGCCGAGTCCAAAATTCAGCGGTTCCCCATCTCAGCCCAGAAAGCAGGTAGAACAACTTTTGTGGTGTCTTTCAGATGCCTACCGGAGCAATGTAAAAACTACCAGGAGAACTCCTGTCTGGCACCTTCCCCGGTGGAGTTGTGCATGGGGTGTGTTTGGAACATTTTGTCACCGGCCGAGTCCAAAATTCAGCGGTTCCCCATCTCAGCCCAGAAAGCAGGTAGAACAACTTTTGTGGTGTCTTTCAGATGCCTACCGGAGCAATGTAAAAACTACCAGGAGAACTCCTGTCTGGCACCTTCCCCGGTGGAGTTGTGCATGGGGTGTGTTTGGAACATTTTGTCACCAGCCGACTCCAAAATTCAGCGGTTCCCCATCTCAGCCCAGAAAGCAGGTACAACAACTTTTGTGGTGCCTTTCAGATGCCTACCAAGGTAGTGTAAAAACTAATAAGAGAACTCCTGTCTGGCACCTTCCCCGGTGGAGTTGTGCAAGGGGTGTGTTTGGAACATTTTGTCACCAGCCGAGTCCAAAATTCAGCGGTTCCCCATCTCAGCCCAGAAAGCAGGTAGAACAACTTTTGTGGTGCCTTTCAGCTGCCTACCAAGGTAGTGTAAAAACTACTAAGAGAACTCCTGTCTGGCACCTTCCCCGGTGGAGTTGTGCATGGGGTGTCTTTGGAACATTTTGTCACCGGCCGAGTCCAAAATTCAGCGGTTCCCCATCTCAGCCCAGAAAGCAGGTAGAACAACTTTTGTGGTGTCTTTCAGATGCCTACCAAGGTAGTGTAAAAACTATTAAGAGAACTCCTGTCTGGCACCTTCCCCGGTGGAGTTGTGCATGGGGTGTGTTTGGAACATTTTGTCACCGGCCGAGTCCAAAATTCAGCGGTTCCCCATCTCAGCCCAGAAAGCAGGTAGAACAACTTTTGTGGTGTCTTTCAGATGCCTACTGGAGCAATGTAAAAACTACCAGGAGAACTCCTGTCTGGCACCTTCCCCGGTGGAGTTGTGCATGGGGTGTGTTTGGAACATTTTGTCACCGGCCGACTCCAAAATTCAGCGGTTCCCCATCTCAGCCCAGAAAGCAGGTAGAACAACTTTTGTGGTGTCTTTCAGATGCCTACCAAGGTAGTGTAAAAACTACCAGGAGAACTCCTGTCTGGCACCTTCCCCGGTGGAGTTGTGCATGGGGTGTGTTTGGAACATTTTGTCACCGGCCGACTCCAAAATTCAGCGGTTCCCCATCTCAGCCCAGAAAGCAGGTAGAACAACTTTTGTGGTGTCTTTCAGATGCCTACCGGAGCAATGTAAAAACTACCAGGAGAACTCCTGTCTGGCACCTTCCCCGGTGGAGTTGTGCAAGGGGTGTGTTTGGAACATTTTGTCACCGGCCGACTCCAAAATTCAGCGGTTCCCCATCTCAGGCCAGAAAGCAGGTAGAACAACTTTTGTGGTGTCTTTCAGATGCCTACCAAGGTAGTGTAAAAACTATTAAGAGAACTCCTGTCTGGAACCTTCCCCGGTGGAGTTGTGCATGGGGTGTGTTTGGAACATTTTGTCACCAGCCGACTCCAAAATTCAGTGGTTCCCCATCTCAGCCCAGAAAGCAGGTAGAACAACTTTTGTGGTGTCTTTCAGATGCCTACCAAGGTACTGTAAAAACTACTAAGAGAACTCCTGTCTGGCACCTTCCCCGGTGGAGTTGTGCATGGGGTGTGTTTGGAACATTTTGTCACCGGCCGAGTCCAAAATTCAGCGGTTCCCCATCTCAGCCCAGAAAGCAGGTAGAACAACTTTTGTGGTGCCATTCAGGTGCCTACCAAGGTAGTGTAAAAACTACCAGGAGAACTCCTGTCTGGCACCTTCCCCGGTGGAGTTGTGCATGGGGTGTGTTTGGAACATTTTGTCACAGGCCGACTCCAAAATTCAGCGGTTCCCCATCTCAGCCCAGAAAGCAGGTAGAACAACTTTTGTGGTGCCTTTCAGCTGCCTACCAAGGTAGAGTAAAAACTACTAAGAGAACTCCTGTCTGGCACCTTCCCCGGTGGAGTTGTGCATGGGGTGTGTTTGGAACATTTTGTCACCGGCCGACTCCAAAATTCAGCGGTTCCCCATCTCAGCCCAGAAAGCAGGTAGAACAACTTTTGTGGTGTCTTTCAGATGCCTACCGGAGCAATGTAAAAACTACCAGGAGAACTCCTGTCTGGCACCTTCCCCGGTGGAGTAGTGCATGGGGTGTGTTTGGAACATTTTGTCACCGGCCGAGTCCAAAATTCAGCGGTTCCCCATCTCAGCCCACAAAGCAGGTACAACAACTTTTGTGGTGCCTTTCAGGTGCGTACCAAGGTAGTGTAAAAACTAATAAGAGAACACCTGTCTGGCACCTTCCCCGGTGGAGTTGTGCATGGGGTGTGTTTGGAACATTTTGTCACCGGCCGAGTCCAAAATTCAGCGGTTCCCCATCTCAGCCCAGAAAGCAGGTAGAACAACTTTTGTGGTGTCTTTCAGATGCCTACCGGAGCAATGTAAAAACTACCAGGAGAACTCCTGTCTGGCACCTTCCCCGGTGGAGTTGTGCATGGGGTGTGTTTGGAACATTTTGTCACCGGCCGACTCCAAAATTCAGCGGTTCCCCATCTCAGCCCAGAAAGCAGGTAGAACAACTTTTGTGGTGCCTTTCAGCTGCCTACCAAGGTAGTGTAAAAACTACTAAGAGAACTCCTGTCTGGCACCTTCCCCGGTGGAGTTGTGCATGGGGTGTGTTTGGAACATTTTGTCACCAGCCGACTCCAAAATTCAGCGGTTCCCCATCTCAGCCCAGAAAGCAGGTAGAACAACTTTTGTGGTGTCTTTCAGATGCCTACCGGAGCAATGTAAAAACTACCAGGAGAACTCCTGTCTGGCACCTTCCCCGGTGGAGTTGTGCAAGGGGTGTGTTTGGAACATTTTGTCACCGGCCGACTCCAAAATTCAGCGGTTCCCCATCTCAGGCCAGAAAGCAGGTAGAACAACTTTTGTGGTGTCTTTCAGATGCCTACCAAGGTAGTGTAAAAACTATTAAGAGAACTCCTGTCTGGAACCTTCCCCGGTGGAGTTGTGCATGGGGTGTGTTTGGAACATTTTGTCACCAGCCGACTCCAAAATTCAGCGGTTCCCCATCTCAGCCCACAAAGCAGGTACAACAACTTTTGTGGTGCCTTTCAGCTGCCTACCAAGGTAGTGTAAAAACTAATAAGAGAACTCCTGTCTGGCACCTTCCCCGGTGGAGTTGTGCAAGGGGTGTGTTTGGAACATTTTGTCACCAGCCGAGTCCAAAATTCAGCGGTTCCCCATCTCAGCCCAGAAAGCAGGTAGAACAACTTTTGTGGTGCCTTTCAGCTGCCTACCAAGGTAGTGTAAAAACTACTAAGAGAACTCCTGTCTGGCACCTTCCCCGGTGGAGTTGTGCATGGGGTGTGTTTGGAACATTTTGTCACCGGCCGAGTCCAAAATTCAGCGGTTCCCCATCTCAGCCCAGAAAGCAGGTAGAACAACTTTTGTGGTGCCTTTCAGCTGCCTACCAAGGTAGTGTAAAAACTACTAAGAGAACTCCTGTCTGGCACCTTCCCCGGTGGAGTTGTGCATGGGGTGTCTTTGGAACATTTTGTCACCGGCCGAGTCCAAAATTCAGCGGTTCCCCATCTCAGCCCAGAAAGCAGGTAGAACAACTTTTGTGGTGTCTTTCAGATGCCTACCAAGGTAGTGTAAAAACTATTAAGAGAACTCCTGTCTGGCACCTTCCCCGGTGGAGTTGTGCATGGGGTGTGTTTGGAACATTTTGTCACCGGCCGAGTCCAAAATTCAGCGGTTCCCCATCTCAGCCCAGAAAGCAGGTAGAACAACTTTTGTGGTGTCTTTCAGATGCCTACTGGAGCAATGTAAAAACTACCAGGAGAACTCCTGTCTGGCACCTTCCCCGGTGGAGTTGTGCATGGGGTGTGTTTGGAACATTTTCTCACCGGCCGACTCCAAAATTCAGCGGTTCCCCATCTCAGCCCAGAAAGCAGGTAGAACAACTTTTGTGGTGTCCTTAAGGTGCCTACCAAGGTAGTGTAAAAACTAATAGAGAACACCTGTCTGGCACCTTCCCCGGTGGAGTTGTGCATGGGGTGTGTTTGGAACATTTTGTCACCAGCCGAGTCCAAAATTCAGCGGTTCCCCATCTCAGCCCAGAAAGCAGGTAGAACAACTTTTGTTGTGTCTTTCAGCTGCCTACCAAGGTAGTGTAAAAACTACTAAGAGAACTCCTGTCTGGCACCTTCCCCGGTGGAGTTGTGCATGGGGTGTGTTTGGAATATTTTGTCACCAGCCGACTCCAAAATTCAGCGGTTCCCCATCTCAGCCCAGAAAGCAGGTAGAACAACTTTTGTGGTGCCATTCAGGTGCGTACCAAGGTAGTGTAAAAACTACCAGGAGAACTCCTGTCTGGCACCTTCCCCGGTGGAGTTGTGCATGGGGTGTGTTTGGAACATTTTGTCACCGGCCGACTCCAAAATTCAGCGGTTCCCCATCTCAGCCCAGAAAGCAGGTAGAACAACTTTTGTGGTGTCTTTCAGATGCCTACCGGAGCAATGTAAAAACTACCAGGAGAACTCCTGTCTGGCACCTTCCCCGGTGGAGTTGTGCAAGGGGTGTGTTTGGAACATTTTGTCACCGGCCGACTCCAAAATTCAGCGGTTCCCCATCTCAGGCCAGAAAGCAGGTAGAACAACTTTTGTGGTGTCTTTCAGATGCCTACCAAGGTAGTGTAAAAACTATTAAGAGAACTCCTGTCTGGAACCTTCCCCGGTGGAGTTGTGCATGGGGTGTGTTTGGAACATTTTGTCACCAGCCGACTCCAAAATTCAGTGGTTCCCCATCTCAGCCCAGAAAGCAGGTAGAACAACTTTTGTGGTGTCTTTCAGATGCCTACCAAGGTACTGTAAAAACTACTAAGAGAACTCCTGTCTGGCACCTTCCCCGGTGGAGTTGTGCATGGGGTGTGTTTGGAACATTTTGTCACCGGCCGAGTCCAAAATTCAGCGGTTCCCCATCTCAGCCCAGAAAGCAGGTAGAACAACTTTTGTGGTGCCATTCAGGTGCCTACCAAGGTAGTGTAAAAACTACCAGGAGAACTCCTGTCTGGCACCTTCCCCGGTGGAGTTGTGCATGGGGTGTGTTTGGAACATTTTGTCACAGGCCGACTCCAAAATTCAGCGGTTCCCCATCTCAGCCCAGAAAGCAGGTAGAACAACTTTTGTGGTGCCTTTCAGCTGCCTACCAAGGTAGAGTAAAAACTACTAAGAGAACTCCTGTCTGGCACCTTCCCCGGTGGAGTTGTGCATGGGGTGTGTTTGGAACATTTTGTCACCGGCCGACTCCAAAATTCAGCGGTTCCCCATCTCAGCCCAGAAAGCAGGTAGAACAACTTTTGTGGTGTCTTTCAGATGCCTACCGGAGCAATGTAAAAACTACCAGGAGAACTCCTGTCTGGCACCTTCCCCGGTGGAGTAGTGCATGGGGTGTGTTTGGAACATTTTGTCACCGGCCGAGTCCAAAATTCAGCGGTTCCCCATCTCAGCCCAGAAAGCAGGTAGAACAACTTTTGTGGTGCCTTTCAGGTGCGTACCAAGGTAGTGTAAAAACTAATAAGAGAACACCTGTCTGGCACCTTCCCCGGTGGAGTTGTGCATGGGGTGTGTTTGGAACATTTTGTCACCGGCCGAGTCCAAAATTCAGCGGTTCCCCATCTCAGCCCAGAAAGCAGGTAGAACAACTTTTGTGGTGTCTTTCAGATGCCTACCGGAGCAATGTAAAAACTACCAGGAGAACTCCTGTCTGGCACCTTCCCCGGTGGAGTTGTGCATGGGGTGTGTTTGGAACATTTTGTCACAGGCCGACTCCAAAATTCAGCGGTTCCCCATCTCAGCCCAGAAAGCAGGTAGAACAACTTTTGTGGTGCCTTTCAGCTGCCTACCAAGGTAGAGTAAAAACTACTAAGAGAACTCCTGTCTGGCACCTTCCCCGGTGGAGTTGTGCATGGGGTGTGTTTGGAACATTTTGTCACCGGCCGACTCCAAAATTCAGCGGTTCCCCATCTCAGCCCAGAAAGCAGGTAGAACAACTTTTGTGGTGTCTTTCAGATGCCTACCGGAGCAATGTAAAAACTACCAGGAGAACTCCTGTCTGGCACCTTCCCCGGTGGAGTAGTGCATGGGGTGTGTTTGGAACATTTTGTCACCGGCCGAGTCCAAAATTCAGCGGTTCCCCATCTCAGCCCAGAAAGCAGGTAGAACAACTTTTGTGGTGCCTTTCAGGTGCGTACCAAGGTAGTGTAAAAACTAATAAGAGAACACCTGTCTGGCACCTTCCCCGGTGGAGTTGTGCATGGGGTGTGTTTGGAACATTTTGTCACCGGCCGAGTCCAAAATTCAGCGGTTCCCCATCTCAGCCCAGAAAGCAGGTAGAACAACTTTTGTGGTGTCTTTCAGATGCCTACCGGAGCAATGTAAAAACTACCAGGAGAACTCCTGTCTGGCACCTTCCCCGGTGGAGTTGTGCATGGGGTGTGTTTGGAACATTTTGTCACCGGCCGACTCCAAAATTCAGCGGTTCCCCATCTCAGCCCAGAAAGCAGGTAGAACAACTTTTGTGGTGCCTTTCAGCTGCCTACCAAGGTAGTGTAAAAACTACTAAGAGAACTCCTGTCTGGCACCTTCCCCGGTGGAGTTGTGCATGGGGTGTGTTTGGAACATTTTGTCACCAGCCGACTCCAAAATTCAGCGGTTCCCCATCTCAGCCCAGAAAGCAGGTAGAACAACTTTTGTGGTGTCTTTCAGATGCCTACCGGAGCAATGTAAAAACTACCAGGAGAACTCCTGTCTGGCACCTTCCCCGGTGGAGTTGTGCAAGGGGTGTGTTTGGAACATTTTGTCACCGGCCGACTCCAAAATTCAGCGGTTCCCCATCTCAGGCCAGAAAGCAGGTAGAACAACTTTTGTGGTGTCTTTCAGATGCCTACCAAGGTAGTGTAAAAACTATTAAGAGAACTCCTGTCTGGAACCTTCCCCGGTGGAGTTGTGCATGGGGTGTGTTTGGAACATTTTGTCACCAGCCGACTCCAAAATTCAGCGGTTCCCCATCTCAGCCCACAAAGCAGGTACAACAACTTTTGTGGTGCCTTTCAGCTGCCTACCAAGGTAGTGTAAAAACTAATAAGAGAACTCCTGTCTGGCACCTTCCCCGGTGGAGTTGTGCAAGGGGTGTGTTTGGAACATTTTGTCACCAGCCGAGTCCAAAATTCAGCGGTTCCCCCCATCTCAGCCCAGAAAGCAGGTAGAACAACTTTTGTGGTGCCTTTCAGCTGCCTACCAAGGTAGTGTAAAAACTACTAAGAGAACTCCTGTCTGGCACCTTCCCCGGTGGAGTTGTGCATGGGGTGTGTTTGGAACATTTTGTCACCGGCCGAGTCCAAAATCAGCGGTTCCCCATCTCAGCCCAGAAAAGCAGGTAGAACAACTTTTGTGGTGCCTTTCAGCTGCCTACCAAGGTAGTGTAAAAACTACTAAGAGAACTCCTGTCTGGCACCTTCCCCGGTGGAGTTGTGCATGGGGTGTCTTTGGAACATTTTGTCACCGGCCGAGTCCAAATTCAGCGGTTCCCCATCTCAGCCCAGAAAGCAGGTAGAACAACTTTTGTGGTGTCTTTCAGATGCTACCAAGGTAGTGTAAAAACTATTAAGAGAACTCCTGTCTGGCACCTTCCCCGGTGGAGTTGTGCATGGGGTGTGTTTGGAACATTTTGTCACCGGCCGAGTCCAAAATTCAGCGGTTCCCCATCTCAGCCCAGAAAGCAGGTAGAACAACTTTTGTGGTGTCTTTCAGATGCCTACTGGAGCAATGTAAAAACTACCAGGAGAACTCCTGTCTGGCACCTTCCCCGGTGGAGTTGTGCATGGGGTGTGTTTGGAACATTTTCTCACCGGCCGACTCCAAAATTCAGCGGTTCCCCATCTCAGCCCAGAAAGCAGGTAGAACAACTTTTGTGGTGTCCTTAAGGTGCCTACCAAGGTAGTGTAAAAACTAATAGAGAACACCTGTCTGGCACCTTCCCCCCGGTGGAGTTGTGCATGGGGTGTGTTTGGAACATTTTGTCACCAGCCGAGTCCAAAATTCAGCGGTTCCCCATCTCAGCCCAGAAAGCAGGTAGAACAACTTTTGTTGTGTCTTTCAGCTGCCTACCAAGGTAGTGTAAAAACTACTAAGAGAACTCCTGTCTGGCACCTTCCCCGGTGGAGTTGTGCATGGGGTGTGTTTGGAATATTTTGTCACCAGCCGACTCCAAAATTCAGCGGTTCCCCATCTCAGCCCAGAAAGCAGGTAGAACAACTTTTGTGGTGCCATTCAGGTGCGTACCAAGGTAGTGTAAAAACTACCAGGAGAACTCCTGTCTGGCACCTTCCCCGGTGGAGTTGTGCATGGGGTGTGTTTGGAACATTTTGTCACCGCCGACTCCAAAATTCAGCGGTTCCCCATCTCAGCCCAGAAAGCAGGTAGAACAACTTTTGTGGTGTCTTTCAGATGCCTACCGGAGCAATGTAAAAACTACCAGGAGAACTCCTGTCTGGCACCTTCCCCGGTGGAGTTGTGCAAGGGGTGTGTTTGGAACATTTTGTCACCGGCCGACTCCAAAATTCAGCGGTTCCCCATCTCAGGCCAGAAAGCAGGTAGAACAACTTTTGTGGTGTCTTTCAGATGCCTACCAAGGTAGTGTAAAAACTATTAAGAGAACTCCTGTCTGGAACCTTCCCCGGTGGAGTTGTGCATGGGGTGTGTTTGGAACATTTTGTCACCAGCCGACTCCAAAATTCAGTGGTTCCCCATCTCAGCCCAGAAAGCAGGTAGAACAACTTTTGTGGTGTCTTTCAGATGCCTACCAAGGTACTGTAAAAACTACTAAGAGAAATCCTGTCTGGCACCTTCCCCGGTGGAGTTGTGCATGGGGTGTGTTTGGAACATTTTGTCACCGGCCGAGTCCAAAATTCAGCGGTTCCCCATCTCAGCCCAGAAAGCAGGTAGAACAACTTTTTGTGGTGCCATTCAGGTGCCTACCAAGGTAGTGTAAAAACTACCAGGAGAACTCCTGTCTGGCACCTTCCCCGGTGGAGTTGTGCATGGGGTGTGTTTGGAACATTTTGTCACAGGCCGACTCCAAAATTCAGCGGTTCCCCATCTCAGCCCAGAAAGCAGGTAGAACAACTTTTGTGGTGCCTTTCAGCTGCCTACCAAGGTAGAGTAAAAACTACTAAGAGAACTCCTGTCTGGCACCTTCCCCGGTGGAGTTGTGCATGGGGTGTGTTTGGAACATTTTGTCACCGGCCGACTCCAAAATTCAGCGGTTCCCCATCTCAGCCCAGAAAGCAGGTAGAACAACTTTTGTGGTGTCTTTCAGATGCCTACCGGAGCAATGTAAAAACTACCAAGGAGAACTCCTGTCTGGCACCTTCCCCGGTGGAGTAGTGCATGGGGTGTGTTTGGAACATTTTGTCACCGGCCGAGTCCAAAATTCAGCGGTTCCCCATCTCAGCCCAGAAAGCAGGTAGAACAACTTTTGTGGTGCCTTTCAGGTGCGTACCAAGGTAGTGTAAAAACTAATAAGAGAACACCTGTCTGGCACCTTCCCCGGTGGAGTTGTGCATGGGGTGTGTTTGGAACATTTTGTCACCGGCCGAGTCCAAAATTCAGCGGTTCCCCATCTCAGCCCAGAAAGCAGGTAGAACAACTTTTGTGGTGTCTTTCAGATGCCTACCGGAGCAATGTAAAAACTACCAGGAGAACTCCTGTCTGGCACCTTCCCCGGTGGAGTTGTGCATGGGGTGTGTTTGGAACATTTTGTCACCGGCCGACTCCAAAATTCAGCGGTTCCCCATCTCAGCCCAGAAAGCAGGTAGAACAACTTTTGTGGTGCCTTTCAGCTGCCTACCAAGGTAGTGTAAAAACTACTAAGAGAACTCCTGTCTGGCACCTTCCCCGGTGGAGTTGTGCATGGGGTGTGTTTGGAACATTTTGTCACCAGCCGACTCCAAAATTCAGCGGTTCCCCATCTCAGCCCAGAAAGCAGGTAGAACAACTTTTGTGGTGTCTTTCAGATGCCTACCGGAGCAATGTAAAAACTACCAGGAGAACTCCTGTCTGGCACCTTCCCCGGTGGAGTTGTGCAAGGGGTGTGTTTGGAACATTTTGTCACCGGCCGACTCCAAAATTCAGCGGTTCCCCATCTCAGGCCAGAAAGCAGGTAGAACAACTTTTGTGGTGTCTTTCAGATGCCTACCAAGGTAGTGTAAAAACTATTAAGAGAACTCCTGTCTGGAACCTTCCCCGGTGGAGTTGTGCATGGGGTGTGTTTGGAACATTTTGTCACCAGCCGACTCCAAAATTCAGCGGTTCCCCATCTCAGCCCACAAAGCAGGTACAACAACTTTTGTGGTGCCTTTCAGCTGCCTACCAAGGTAGTGTAAAAACTAATAAGAGAACTCCTGTCTGGCACCTTCCCCGGTGGAGTTGTGCAAGGGGTGTGTTTGGAACATTTTGTCACCAGCCGAGTCCAAAATTCAGCGGTTCCCCATCTCAGCCCAGAAAGCAGGTAGAACAACTTTTGTGGTGCCTTTCAGCTGCCTACCAAGGTAGTGTAAAAACTACTAAGAGAACTCCTGTCTGGCACCTTCCCCGGTGGAGTTGTGCATGGGGTGTGTTTGGAACATTTTGTCACCGGCCGAGTCCAAAATTCAGCGGTTCCCCATCTCAGCCCAGAAAGCAGGTAGAACAACTTTTGTGGTGTCTTTCAGATGCCTACCAAGGTAGTGTAAAAACTATTAAGAGAACTCCTGTCTGGCACCTTCCCCGGTGGAGTTGTGCATGGGGTGTGTTTGGAACATTTTGTCACCGGCCGAGTCCAAAATTCAGCGGTTCCCCATCTCAGCCCAGAAAGCAGGTAGAACAACTTTTGTGGTGTCTTTCAGATGCCTACTGGAGCAATGTAAAAACTACTAAGAGAACTCCTGTCTGGCACCTTCCCCGGTGGAGTTGTGCATGGGGTGTCTTTGGAACATTTTGTCACCGGCCGAGTCCAAAATTCAGCGGTTCCCCATCTCAGCCCAGAAAGCAGGTAGAACAACTTTTGTGGTGTCCTTAAGGTGCCTACCAAGGTAGTGTAAAAACTAATAGAGAACACCTGTCTGGCACCTTCCCCGGTGGAGTTGTGCATGGGGTGTGTTTGGAACATTTTGTCACCAGCCGAGTCCAAAATTCAGCGGTTCCCCATCTCAGCCCAGAAAGCAGGTAGAACAACTTTTGTTGTGTCTTTCAGCTGCCTACCAAGGTAGTGTAAAAACTACTAAGAGAACTCCTGTCTGGCACCTTCCCCGGTGGAGTTGTGCATTGGGGTGTGTTTGGAATATTTTGTCACCAGCCGACTCCAAAATTCAGCGGTTCCCCATCTCAGCCCAGAAAGCAGGTAGAACAACTTTTGTGGTGCCATTCAGGTGCGTACCAAGGTAGTGTAAAAACTACCAGGAGAACTCCTGTCTGGCACCTTCCCCGGTGGAGTTGTGCATGGGGTGTGTTTGGAACATTTTGTCACCGGCCGACTCCAAAATTCAGCGGTTCCCCATCTCAGCCCAGAAAGCAGGTAGAACAACTTTTGTGGTGTCTTTCAGATGCCTACCGGAGCAATGTAAAAACTACAAGGAGAACTCCTGTCTGGCACCTTCCCCGGTGGAGTTGTGCATGGGGTGTGTTTGGAACATTTTGTCACCGGCCGAGTCCAAAATTCAGCGGTTCCCCATCTCAGCCCAGAAAGCAGGTAGAACAACTTTTGTGGTGTCTTTCAGGTGCCTACCAAGGTAGTGTAAAAACTATTAAGAGAACTCCTGTCTGGCACCTTCCCCGGTGGAGTTGTGCATGGGGTGTGTTTGGAAAATTTGTCACCAGCCGAGTCCAAAATTCAGCGGTTCCCCATCTCAGCCCAGAAAGCAGGTGGAACAACTTTTGTGGTGTCTTTCAGATGCCTACCAAGGTAGTGTAAAAAACTATTAAGAGAACTCCTGTCTGGCACCTTCCCCGGTGGAGTTGTGCATGGGGTGTGTTTGGAACATTTTGTCACCGGCCGAGTCCAAAATTCAGCGGTTCCCCATCTCAGCCCAGAAAGCAGGTAGAACAACTTTTGCGGTGTCTTTCAGATGCCTACCGGAGCAATGTAAAAACTACCAGGAGAACTCCTGTCTGGCACCTTCCCCGGTGGAGTTGTGCATGGGGTGTGTTTGGAACATTTTGTCACCGGCCGACTCCAAAATTCAGCGGTTCCCCATCTCAGCCCAGAAAGCAGGTAGAACAACTTTTGTGGTGTCTTTCAGGTGCCTACCAAGGTAGTGTAAAAACTACTAAGAGAACTCCTGTCTGGCACCTTCCCCGGTGGAGTTGTGCATGGGGTGTGTTTGGAACATTTTGTCACCGGCCGAGTCCAAAATTCAGCGGTTCCCCATCTCAGCCCAGAAAGCAGGTAGAACAACTTTTGTGGTGTCTTTCAGATGCCTACCGGAGCAATGTAAAAACTACCAGGAGAACTCCTGTCTGGCACCTTCCCCGGTGGAGTTGTGCATGGGGTGTGTTTGGAACATTTTGTCACCGGCCGACTCCAAAATTCAGCGGTTCCCCATCTCAGCCCAGAAAGCAGGTAGAACAACTTTTGTGGTGTCTTTCAGATGCCTACCAAGGTAGTGTAAAAACTATAAAGAGAACTCCTGTCTGGCACCTTCCCCGGTGGAGTTGTGCATGGGGTGTCTTTGGAACATTTTGTCACCAGCCGAGTCCAAAATTCAGCGGTTCCCCATCTCAGCCCAGAAAGCAGGTAGAACAACTTTTGTGGTGTCTTTCAGCTGCCTACGAAGGTAGTGTAAAAACTACCAGGAGAACTCCTGTCTGGCACCTTCCCCGGTGGAGTTGTGCATGGGGTGTGTTTGGAACATTTTGTCACCGGCCGACTCCAAAATTCAGCGGTTCCCCATCTCAGCCCAGAAAGCAGGTAGAACAACTTTTGTGGTGTCTTTCAGATGCCTACCGGAGCAATGTAAAAACTACCAGGAGAACTCCTGTCTGGCACCTTCCCCGGTGGAGTTGTGCATGGGGTGTCTTTGGAACATTTTGTCACCGGCCGACTCCAAATTCAGCGGTTCCCCATCTCTAGCCCAGAAAGCAGGTAGAACAACTTTTGTGGTGTCTTTCAGCTGCCTACCAAGGTAGTGTAAAAACTACTAAGAGAACTCCTGTCTGGCACCTTCCCCGGTGGAGTTGTGCATGGGGTGTGTTTGGAACATTTTGTCACCAGCCGAGTCCAAAATTCAGCGGTTCCCCATCTCAGCCCAGAAAGCAGGTAGAACAACTTTTGTGGTGTCTTTCAGATGCCTACCGGAGCAATGTAAAAACTACCAGGAGAACTCCTGTCTGGCACCTTCCCCGGTGGAGTTGTGCATGGGGTGTGTTTGGAACATTTTGTCACCGGCCGACTCCAAAATTCAGCGGTTCCCCATCTCAGCCCAGAAAGCAGGTAGAACAACTTTTGTGGTGTCTTTCAGCTGCCTACCAAGGTAGTGTAAAAACTACTAAGAGAACTCCTGTCTGGCACCTTCCCCGGTGGAGTTGTGCATGGGGTGTCTTTGGAACATTTTGTCACCAGCCGACTCCAAAATCAGCGGTTCCCCATCTCAGCCCAGAAAGCAGGTAGAACAACTTTTGTGGTGTCTTTCAGATGCCTACCGGAGCAATGTAAAAACTACCAGGAGAACTCCTGTCTGGCACCTTCCCCGGTGGAGTTGTGCATGGGGTGTGTTTGGAACATTTTGTCACCAGCCGACTCCAAAATTCAGCGGTTCCCCATCTCAGCCCAGAAAGCAGGTAGAACAACTTTTGTGGTGTCTTTCAGATGCCTACCGGAGCAATGTAAAAACTACCAGGAGAACTCCTGTCTGGCACCTTCCCCGGTGGAGTTGTGCATGGGGTGTGTTTGGAACATTTTGTCACCAGCCGACTCCAAAATTCAGCGGTTCCCCATCTCAGCCCAGAAAGCAGGTAGAACAACTTTTGTGGTGTCTTTCAGATGCCTACCGGAGCAATGTAAAAACTCCCAGGAGAACTCCTGTCTGTAACCTTCCCCGGTGGAGTTGTGCATGGGGTGTGTTTGGAACATTTTGTCACCGGCCGAGTCCAAAATTCAGCGGTTCCCTATCTCAGCCCAGAAAGCAGGTAGAACAACTTTTGTGGTGCCTTTCAGCTGCCTACCAAGGTAGTGTAAAAACTACTAAGAGAACTCCTGTCTGGCACCTTCCCCGGTGGAGTTGTGCATGGGGTGTCTTTGGAACATTTTGTCACCAGCCGACTCCAAAATTCAGCGGTTCCCCATCTCAGCCCAGAAAGCAGGTAGAACAACTTTTGTGGTGTCTTTCAGATGCCTACCGGAGCAATGTAAAAACTACCAGGAGAACTCCTGTCTGGCACCTTCCCCGGTGGAGTTGTGCATGGGGTGTGTTTGGAACATTTTGTCACCAGCCGAGTCCAAAATTCAGCGGTTCCCCATCTCAGCCCAGAAAGCAGGTAGAACAACTTTTGTGGTGTCTTTCAGATGCCTACCGGAGCAATGTAAAAACTACCAGGAGAACTCCTGTCTGGCACCTTCCCCGGTGGAGTTGTGCATGGGGTGTCTTTGGAACATTTTGTCACCGGCCGACTCCAAAATTCAGCGGTTCCCCATCTCTAGCCCAGAAAGCAGGTAGAACAACTTTTGTGGTGTCTTTCAGCTGCCTACCAAGGTAGTGTAAAAACTACTAAGAGAACTCCTGTCTGGCACCTTCCCCGGTGGAGTTGTGCAATGGGGTGTCTTTGGAACATTTTGTCACCAGCCGACTCCAAAATTCAGCGGTTCCCCATCTCAGCCCAGAAAGCAGGTAGAACAACTTTTGTGGTGTCTTTCAGATGCCTACCGGAGCAATGTAAAAACTACCAGGAGAACTCCTGTCTGGCACCTTCCCCGGTGGAGTTGTGCATGGGGTGTGTTTGGAACATTTTGTCACCAGCCGACTCCAAAATTCAGCGGTTCCCCATCTCAGCCCAGAAAGCAGGTAGAACAACTTTTGTGGTGTCTTTCAGCTGCCTACCAAGGTAGTGTAAAAACTACTAAGAGAACTCCTGTCTGGCACCTTCCCCGGTGGAGTTGTGCATGGGGTGTCTTTGGAACATTTTGTCACCAGCCGACTCCAAAATTCAGCGGTTCCCCATCTCAGCCCAGAAAGCAGGTAGAACAACTTTTGTGGTGTCTTTCAGATGCCTACCGGAGCAATGTAAAAACTACCAGGAGAACTCCTGTCTGGCACCTTCCCCGGTGGAGTTGTGCATGGGGTGTGTTTGGAACATTTTGTCACCAGCCGAGTCCAAAATTCAGCGGTTCCCCATCTCAGCCCAGAAAGCAGGTAGAACAACTTTTGTGGTGTCTTTCAGATGCCTACCAAGGTAGTGTAAAAACTATTAAGAGAACTCCTGTCTGGCACCTTCCCCGGTGGAGTTGTGCATGGGGTGTGTTTGGAACATTTTGTCACCAGCCGACTCCAAAATTCAGCGGTTCCCCATCTCAGCCCAGAAAGCAGGTAGAACAACTTTTGTGGTGTCTTTCAGATGCCTACCGGAGCAATGTAAAAACTACCAGGAGAACTCCTGTCTGGCACCTTCCCCGGTGGAGTTGTGCATGGGGTGTCTTTGGAACATTTTGTCACCGGCCGAGTCCAAAATTCAGCGCTTCCCCATCTCAGCCCAGAAAGCAGGTAGAACAACTTTTGTGGTGCCTTTCAGCTGCCTACCAAGGTAGTGTAAAAACTACTAAGAGAACTCCTGTCTGGCACCTTCCCCGGTGGAGTTGTGCATGGGGTGTGTTTGGAACATTTTGTCACCGGCCGACTCCAAAATTCAGCGGTTCCCCATCTCAGCCCAGAAAGCAGGTAGAACAACTTTTGTGGTGCCTTTCAGCTGCCTACCAAGGTAGTGTAAAAACTACTAAGAGAACTCCTGTCTGGCACCTTCCCCGGTGGAGTTGTGCATGGGGTGTCTTTGGAACATTTTGTCACCAGCCGACTCCAAAATTCAGCGGTTCCCCATCTCAGCCCAGAAAGCAGGTAGAACAACTTTTGTGGTGTCTTTCAGATGCCTACCAAGGTAGTGTAAAAACTATTAAGAGAACTCCTGTCTGGCACCTTCCCCGGTGGAGTTGTGCATGGGGTGTGTTTGGAACATTTTGTCAACGGCCGAGTCCAAAATTCAGCGGTTCCCCATCTCAGCCCAGAAAGCAGGTAGAACAACTTTTGTGGTGTCTTTCAGATGCCTACCGGAGCAATGTAAAAACTACCAGGAGAACTCCTGTCTGGCACCTTCCCCAGTGGAGTTGTGCATGGGGTGTGTTTGGAACATTTTGTCACCGGCCGAGTCCAAAATTCAGCGGTTCCCCATCTCAGCCCAGAAAGCAGGTAGAACAACTTTTGTGGTGTCTTTCAGGTGCCTACCAAGGTAGTGTAAAAACTAATAAGAGAACACCTGTCTGGCACCTTCCCCGGTAGAGTTGTGCAAGGGGTGTGTTTGGAACATTTTGTCACCAGCCGACTCCAAAATTCAGCGGTTCCCCATCTCAGCCCAGAAAGCAGGTAGAACAACTTTTGTGGTGCCTTTCAGCTGCCAACCAAGGTAGTGTAAAAACTACTAAGAGAACTCCTGTCTGGCACCTTCCCCGGTGGAGTTGTGCATGGGGTGTGTTTGGAACATTTTGTCACCAGCCGACTCCAAAATTCAGCGGTTCCCCATCTCAGCCCAGAAAGCAGGTAGAACAACTTTTGTGGTGTCTTTCAGATGCCTACCGGAGCAATGTAAAAACTACCAGGAGAACTCCTGTCTGGCACCTTCCCCGGTGGAGTTGTGCATGGGGTGTGTTTGGAACATTTTGTCACCAGCCGAGTCCAAAATTCAGCGGTTCCCCATCTCAGCCCAGAAAGCAGGTAGAACAACTTTTGTGGTGTCTTTCAGCTGCCTACCAAGGTAGTGTAAAAACTACTAAGAGAACTCCTGTCTGGCACCTTCCCCGGTGGAGTTGTGCATGGGGTGTGTTTGGAATATTTTGTCACCAGCCGACTCCAAAATTCAGCGGTTCCCCATCTCAGCCCAGAAAGCAGGTAGAACAACTTTTGTGGTGCCATTCAGGTGCGTACCAAGGTAGTGTAAAAACTACCAGGAGAACTCCTGTCTGGCACCTTCCCCGGTGGAGTTGTGCATGGGGTGTGTTTGGAACATTTTGTCACCGGCCGACTCCAAAATTCAGCGGTTCCCCATCTCAGCCCAGAAAGCAGGTAGAACAACTTTTGTGGTGTCTTTCAGATGCCTACCGGAGCAATGTAAAAACTATCAGGAGAACTCCTGTCTGGCACCTTCCCCGGTGGAGTTGTGCATGGGGTGTCTTTGGAACATTTTGTCACCGGCCGAGTCCAAAATTCAGCGGTTCCCCATCTCAGCCCAGAAAGCAGGTAGAACAACTTTTGTGGTGCCTTTCAGCTGCCTACCAAGGTAGTGTAAAAACTACTAAGAGAACTCCTGTCTGGCACCTTCCCCGGTGGAATTGTGCATGGGGTGTGTTTGGAACATTTTGTCACCGGCCGACTCCAAAATTCAGCGGTTCCCCATCTCAGCCCAGAAAGCAGGTAGAACAACTTTTGTGCTGCCTTTCAGCTGCCTACCAAGGTAGTGTAAAAACTACTAAGAGAACTCCTGTCTGGCACCTTCCCCGGTGGAGTTGTGCATGGGGTGTGTTTGGAACATTTTGTCACCAGCCGACTCCAAAATTCAGCGGTTCCCCATCTCAGCCCAGAAAGCAGGTAGAACAACTTTTGTGGTGTCTTTCAGATGCCTACCAAGGTAGTGTAAAAACTATTAAGAGAACTCCTGTCTGGCACCTTCCCCGGTGGAGTTGTGCATGGGGTGTGTTTGGAACATTTTGTCACCGGCCGAGTCCAAAATTCAGCGGTTCCCCATCTCAGCCCAGAAAGCAGGTAGAACAACTTTTGTGGTGTCTTTCAGATGCCTACCGGAGCAATGTAAAAACTACCAGGAGAACTCCTGTCTGGCACCTTCCCCGGTGGAGTTGTGCATGGGGTGTGTTTGGAACATTTTGTCACCGGCCGAGTCCAAAATTCAGCGGTTCCCCATCTCAGCCCAGAAAGCAGGTAGAACAACTTTTGTGGTGTCTTTCAGATGCCTACCAAGGTAGTGTAAAAACTAATAAGAGAACACCTGTCTGGCACCTTCCCCGGTGGAGTTGTGCAAGGGGTGTGTTTGGAACATTTTGTCACCAGCCGAGTCCAAAATTCAGCGGTTCCCCATCTCAGCCCAGAAACAGGTAGAACAACTTTTGTGGTGCCTTTCAGCTGCCAACCAAGGTAGTGTAAAAACTACCAGGAGAACTCCTGTCTGGCACCTTCCCCGGTGGAGTTGTGCATGGGGTGTGTTTGGAACATTTTGTCACCAGCCGAGTCCAAAATTCAGCGGTTCCCCATCTCAGCCCAGAAAGCAGGTAGAACAACTTTTGTGGTGTCTTTCAGCTGCCTACCAAGGTAGTGTAAAAACTACTAAGAGAACTCCTGTCTGGCACCTTCCCCGGTGGAGTTGTGCATGGGGTGTGTTTGGAATATTTTGTCACCGGCCGAGTCCAAAATTCAGCGGTTCCCCATCTCAGCCCAGAAAGCAGGTAGAACAACTTTTGTGGTGCCATTCAGGTGCGTACCAAGGTAGTGTAAAAACTACCAGGAGAACTCCTGTCTGGCACCTTCCCCGGTGGAGTTGTGCATGGGCTGTCTTTGGAACATTTTGTCACCGGCCGACTCCAAAATTCAGCGGTTCCCCATCTCAGCCCAGAAAGCAGGTAGAACAACTTTTTTGGTGTCTTTCAGATGCCTACCGGAGCAATGTAAAAACTACCAGGAGAACTCCTGTCTGGCACCTTCCCCGGTGGAGTTGTGCATGGGGTGTGTTTGGAACATTTTGTCACCGGCCGAGTCCAAAATTCAGCGGTTCCCCATCTCAGCCCAGAAAGCAGGTAGAACAACTTTTGTGGTGCCTTTCAGCTGCCTACCAAGGTAGTGTAAAAACTATTAAGAGAACTCCTGTCTGGCACCTTCCCCGGTGGAGTTGTGCATGGGGTGTGTTTGGAACATTTTGTCACCGGCCGAGTCCAAAATTCAGCGGTTCCCCATCTCAGCCCAGAAAGCAGGTAGAACAACTTTTGTGGTGTCTTTCAGATGCCTACCGGAGCAATGTAAAAACTACCAGGAGAACTCCTGTCTGGCACCTTCCCCGGTGGAGTTGTGCATGGGGTGTGTTTGGAACATTTTGTCACCGGCCGAGTCCAAAATTCAGCGGTTCCCCATCTCAGCCCAGAAAGCAGGTAGAACAACTTTTGTGGTGTCTTTCAGATGCCTACCAAGGTAGTGTAAAAACTAATAAGAGAACACCTGTCTGGCACCTTCCCCGGTGGAGTTGTGCAAGGGGTGTGTTTGGAACATTTTGTCACCAGCCGAGTCCAAAATTCAGCGGTTCCCCATCTCAGCCCAGAAACAGGTAGAACAACTTTTGTGGTGCCTTTCAGCTGCCAACCAAGGTAGTGTAAAAACTACCAGGAGAACTCCTGTCTGGCACCTTCCCCGGTGGAGTTGTGCATGGGGTGTGTTTGGAACATTTTGTCACCAGCCGACTCCAAAATTCAGCGGTTCCCCATCTCAGCCCAGAAAGCAGGTAGAACAACTTTTGTGGTGTCTTTCAGATGCCTACCAAGGTAGTGTAAAAACTACTAAGAGAACTCCTGTCTGGCACCTTCCCCGGTGGAGTTGTGCATGGGGTGTGTTTGGAATATTTTGTCACCGGCCGAGTCCAAAATTCAGCGGTTCCCCATCTCAGCCCAGAAAGCAGGTAGAACAACTTTTGTGGTGCCATTCAGGTGCGTACCAAGGTAGTGTAAAAACTACCAGGAGAACTCCTGTCTGGCACCTTCCCCGGTGGAGTTGTGCATGGGCTGTCTTTGGAACATTTTGTCACCGGCCGACTCCAAAATTCAGCGGTTCCCCATCTCAGCCCAGAAAGCAGGTAGAACAACTTTTTTGGTGTCTTTCAGATGCCTACCGGAGCAATGTAAAAAACTACCAGGAGAACTCCTGTCTGGCACCTTCCCCGGTGGAGTTGTGCATGGGGTGTCTTTGGAACATTTTGTCACCGGCCGAGTCCAAAATTCAGCGGTTCCCCATCTCAGCCCAGAAAGCAGGTAGAACAACTTTTGTGGTGCCTTTCAGCTGCCTACCAAGGTAGTGTAAAAACTACTAAGAGAACTCCTGTCTGGCACCTTCCCGGTGGAGTTGTGCATGGGGTGTGTTTGGAACATTTGTCACCAGCCGACTCCAAAATTCAGCGTTTCCCCATCTCAGCCCAGAAAGCAGGCAGAACAACTTTTGTGGTGTCTTTCAGATGCCTACCGGAGCAATGTAAAAACTGTAAAAACTACAAGGAGAACTCCTGTCTGGCACCTTCCCCGGTGGAGTTGTGCATGGGGTGTGTTTGGAACATTTTGTCACCAGCCGAGTCCAAAATTCAGCGGTTCCCCATCTCAGCCCAGAAAGCAGGGTAGAACAACTTTTGTGGTGTCTTTCAGATGCCTACCGGAGCAATGTAAAAAACTACCAGGAGAACTCCTGTCTGGCACCTTCCCCGGTGGAGTTGTGCATGGGGTGTGTTTGGAACATTTTGTCACCGGCCGAGTCCAAAATTCAGCGGTTCCCCATCTCAGCCCAGAAAGCAGGTAGAACAACTTTTGTGGTGCCTTTCAGCTGCCTACCAAGGTAGTGTAAAAACTACTAAGAGAACTCCTGTCTGGCACCTTCCCCGGTGGAGTTGTGCAGGGGGTGTGTTTGGAACATTTTGTCACCAGCCGACTCCAAAATTCAGCGGTTCCCCATCTCAGCCCAGAAAGCAGGTAGAACAACTTTTGTGGTGTCTTTCAGATGCCTACCAAGGTAGTGTAAAAACTATTAAGAGAACTCCTGTCTGGCACCTTCCCCGGTGGAGTTGTGCATGGGGTGTGTTGGAACATTTTGTCACCAGCCGACTCCAAAATTCAGCGGTTCCCCATCTCAGCCCAGAAAGCAGGTAGAACAACTTTTGTGGTGTCTTTCAGATGCCTACCGGAGCAATGTAAAAAAACTACCAGGAGAACTCCTGTCTGGCACCTTCCCCGGTGGAGTTGTGCATGGGGTGTCTTTGGAACATTTTGTCACCGGCCGACTCCAAAATTCAGCGGTTCCCCATCTCAGCCCAGAAAGCAGGTAGAACAACTTTTGTGGTGCCTTTCAGCTGCCTACCAAGGTAGTGTAAAAACTACTAAGAGAACTCCTGTCTGGCACCTTCCCCGGTGGAGTGTGCATGGGGTGTGTTTGGAACATTTTGTCACCAGCCGACTCCAAAATTCAGCGGTTCCCCATCTCAGCCCAGAAAGCAGGTAGAACAACTTTTGTGGTGTCTTTCAGATGCCTACCAAGGTAGTGTAAAAACTATTAAGAGAACTCCTGTCTGGCACCTTCCCCGGTGGAGTTGTGCATGGGGTGTGTTTGGACATTTTGTCACCGGCCGAGTCCAAAATTCAGCGGTTCCCCATCTCAGCCCAGAAAGCAGGTAGAACAACTTTTGTGGTGTCTTTCAGATGCCTACCGGAGCAATGTAAAAAACTACCAGGAGAACTCCTGTCTGGCACCTTCCCCGGTGGAGTTGTGCATGGGGTGTGTTTGGAACATTTTGTCACCGGCCGACTCCAAAATTCAGCGGTTCCCCATCTCAGCCCAGAAAGCAGGTAGAACAACTTTTGTGGTGTCTTTCAGGTGCCTACCAAGGTAGTGTAAAAACTAATAAGAGAACACCTGTCTGGCACCTTCCCCAGTGGAGTTGTGGCAAGGGGTGTGTTTGGAACATTTTGTCACCAGCCGAGTCCAAAATTCAGCGGTTCCCCATCTCAGCCCAGAAAGCAGGTAGAACAACTTTTGTGGTGCCTTTCAGCTGCCAACCAAGGTAGTGTAAAAACTACTAAGAGAACTCCTGTCTGGCACCTTCCCCGGTGGAGTTGTGCATGGGGTGTGTTTGGAACATTTTGTCACCAGCCGACTCCAAAATTCAGCGGTTCCCCATCTCAGCCCAGAAAGCAGGTAGAACAACTTTTGTGGTGTCTTTCAGATGCCTACCGGAGCAATGTAAAAACTACCAGGAGAACTCCTGTCTGGCACCTTCCCCGGTGGAGTTGTGCATGGGGTGTGTTTGGAACATTTTGTCACCGGCCGAGTCCAAAATTCAGCGGTTCCCCATCTCAGCCCAGAAAGCAGGTAGAACAACTTTTGTGGTGTCTTTCAGATGCCTACCAAGGTAGTGTAAAAACTACTAAGAGAACTCCTGTCTGGCACCTTCCCCGGTGGAGTTGTGCATGGGGTGTGTTTGGAATATTTTGTCACCAGCCGACTCCAAAATTCAGCGGTTCCCCATCTCAGCCCAGAAAGCAGGTAGAACAACTTTTGTGGTGCCATTCAGGTGCGTACCAAGGCAGTGTAAAAACTACCAGGAGAACTCCTGTCTGGCACCTTCCCCGGTGGAGTTGTGCATGGGGTGTGTTTGGAACATTTTGTCACCGGCCGACTCCAAAATTCAGCGGTTCCCCATCTCAGCCCAGAAAGCAGGTAGAACAACTTTTGTGGTGTCTTTCAGATGCCTACCGGAGCAATGTAAAAACTACCAGGAGAACTCCTGTCTGGCACCTTCCCCGGTGGAGTTGTGCATGGGGTGTCTTTGGAACATTTTGTCACCGGCCGAGTCCAAAATTCAGCGGTTCCCCATCTCAGCCCAGAAAGCAGGTAGAACAACTTTTGTGGTGCCTTTCAGCTGCCTACCAAGGTAGTGTAAAAACTACTAAGAGAACTCCTGTCTGGCACCTTCCCCGGTGGAGTTGTGCATGGGGTGTGTTTGGAACATTTTGTCACCGGCCGACTCCAAAATTCAGCGGTTCCCCATCTCAGCCCAGAAAGCAGGTAGAACAACTTTTGTGCTGCCTTTCAGCTGCCTACCAAGGTAGTGTAAAAACTACTAAGAGAACTCCTGTCTGTAACCTTCCCCGGTGGAGTTGTGCATGGGGTGTCTTTGGAACATTTTGTCACCGGCCGAGTCCAAAATTCAGCGGTTCCCCATCTCAGCCCAGAAAGCAGGTAGAACAACTTTTGTGGTGTCTTTCAGATGCCTACCAAGGTAGTGTAAAAACTATTAAGAGAACTCCTGTCTGGCACCTTCCCCGGTGGAGTTGTGCATGGGGTGTGTTTGGAACATTTTGTCACCGGCCGAGTCCAAAATTCAGCGGTTCCCCATCTCAGCCCAGAAAGCAGGTAGAACAACTTTTGTGGTGTCTTTCAGATGCCTACCGGAGCAATGTAAAAACTACCAGGAGAACTCCTGTCTGGCACCTTCCCCGGTGGAGTTGTGCATGGGGTGTCTTTGGAACATTTTGTCACCGGCCGACTCCAAAATTCAGCGGTTCCCCATCTCAGCCCAGAAAGCAGGTAGAACAACTTTTGTGGTGTCTTTCAGATGCCTACCAAGGTAGTGTAAAAACTAATAAGAGAACTCCTGTCTGGCACCTTCCCAGGTGGAGTTGTGCAAGGGGTGTGTTTGGAACATTTTGTCACCAGCCGAGTCCAAAATTCAGCGGTTCCCCATCTCAGCCCAGAAAGCAGGTAGAACAACTTTTGTGGTGCCTTTCAGCTGCCAACCAAGGTAGTGTAAAAACTACCAGGAGAACTCCTGTCTGGCACCTTCCCCGGTGGAGTTGTGCATGGGGTGTGTTTGGAACATTTTGTCACCAGCCGAGTCCAAAATTCAGCGGTTCCCCATCTCAGCCCAGAAAGCAGGTAGAACAACTTTTGTGGTGTCTTTCAGCTGCCTACCAAGGTAGTGTAAAAACTACTAAGAGAACTCCTGTCTGGCACCTTCCCCGGTGGAGTTGTGCATGGGGTGTGTTTGGAATATTTTGTCACCAGCCGACTCCAAAATTCAGCGGTTCCCCATCTCAGCCCAGAAAGCAGGTAGAACAACTTTTGTGGTGTCTTTCAGCTGCCTACCAAGGTAGTGTAAAAACTACTAAGAGAACTCCTGTCTGGCACCTTCCCCGGTGGAGTTGTGCATGGGGTGTGTTTGGAATATTTTGTCACCGGCCGAGTCCAAAATTCAGCGGTTCCCCATCTCAGCCCAGAAAGCAGGTAGAACAACTTTTGTGGTGCCATTCAGGTGCGTACCAAGGTAGTGTAAAAACTACCAGGAGAACTCCTGTCTGGCACCTTCCCCGGTGGAGTTGTGCATGGGGTGTGTTTGGAACATTTTGTCACCGGCCGACTCCAAAATTCAGCGGTTCCCCATCTCAGCCCAGAAAGCAGGTAGAACAACTTTTGTGGTGTCTTTCAGATGCCTACCGGAGCAATGTAAAAACTACCAGGAGAACTCCTGTCTGGCACCTTCCCCGGTGGAGTTGTGCATGGGGTGTGTTTGGAACATTTTGTCACCGGCCGAGTCCAAAATTCAGCGGTTCCCCATCTCAGCCCAGAAAGCAGGTAGAACAACTTTTGTGGTGTCTTTCAGGTGCCTACCAAGGTAGTGTAAAAACTACTAAGAGAACTCCTGTCTGGCACCTTCCCCGGTGGAGTTGTGCATGGGGTGTGTTTGGAACATTTGTCACCAGCCGACTCCAAAATTCAGCGGTTCCCCATCTCAGCCCAGAAAGCAGGCAGAACAACTTTTGTGGTGTCTTTCAGATGCCTACCGGAGCAATGTAAAAACTGTAAAAACTACAAGGAGAACTCCTGTCTGGCACCTTCCCCGGTGGAGTTGTGCATGGGGTGTGTTTGGAACATTTTGTCACCGGCCGAGTCCAAAATTCAGCGGTTCCCCATCTCAGCCCAGAAAGCAGGTAGAACAACTTTTGTGGTGTCTTTCAGATGCCTACCAGAGCAATGTAAAAACTACCAGGAGAACTCCTGTCTGGCACCTTCCCCGGTGGAGTTGTGCAGGGGGTGTCTTTGGAACATTTTGTCACCGGCCGAGTCCAAAATTCAGCGGTTCCCCATCTCAGCCCAGAAAGCAGGTAGAACAACTTTTGTGGTGTCTTTCAGATGCCTACCAAGGTAGTGTAAAAACTATTAAAGAGAACTCCTGTCTGGCACCTTCCCCGGTGGAGTTGTGCATGGGGTGTGTTTGGAACATTTTGTCACCAGCCGACTCCAAAATTCAGCGGTTCCCCATCTCAGCCCAGAAAGCAGGTAGAACAACTTTTGCGGTGTCTTTCAGATGCCTACCGGAGCAATGTAAAAACTACCAGGAGAACTCCTGTCTGGCACCTTCCCCGGTGGAGTTGTGCATGGGGTGTGTTTGGAACATTTTGTCACCAGCCGAGTCCAAAATTCAGCGGTTCCCCATCTCAGCCCAGAAAGCAGGTAGAACAACTTTTGTGGTGCCTTTCAGATGCCTACCAAGGTAGTGTAAAAACTACTAAGAGAACTCCTGTCTGGCACCTTCCCCGGTGGAGTTGTGCATGGGGTGTCTTTGGAACATTTTGTCACCAGCCGACTCCAAAATTCAGCGGTTCCCCATCTCAGCCCAGAAAGCAGGTAGAACAACTTTTGTGGTGCCTTTCAGGTGCGTACCAAGGTAGTGTAAAAACTACCAGGAGAACTCCTGTCTGGCACCTTCCCCGGTGGAGTTGTGCATGGGGTGTGTTTGGAACATTTTGTCACCGGCCGACTCCAAAATTCAGCGGTTCCCCATCTCAGCCCAGAAAGCAGGTAGAACAACTTTTGTGGTGTCTTTCAGATGCCTACCGGAGCAATGTAAAAACTACCAGGAGAACTCCTGTCTGGCACCTTCCCCGGTGGAGTTGTGCAAGGGGTGTCTTTGGAACATTTTGTCACCGGCCGACTCCAAAATTCAGCGGTTCCCCATCTCAGCCCAGAAAGCAGGTAGAACAACTTTTGTGGTGCCATTCAGGTGCCTACCAAGGTAGTGTAAAAACTACCAGGAGAACTCCTGTCTGGCACCTTCCCCAGTGGAGTTGTGCATGGGGTGTGTTTGGAACATTTTGTCACAGGCCGAGTCCAAAATTCAGCGGTTCCCCATCTCAGCCCAGAAAGCAGGTAGAACAACTTTTGTGGTGCCTTTCAGATGCCTACCGGAGCAATGTAAAAACTACCAGGAGAACTCCTGTCTGGCACCTTCCCCGGTGGAGTTGTGCATGGGGTGTGTTTGGAACATTTTGTCACCGGCCGAGTCCAAAATTCAGCGGTTCCCCATCTCAGGCCAGAAAGCAGGTAGAACAACTTTTGTGGTGTCTTTCAGATGCCTACCAAGGTAGTGTAAAAACTACCAGGAGAACTCCTGTCTGGCACCTTCCCCGGTGGAGTTGTGCATGGGGTGTGTTTGGAACATTTTGTCACCAGCCGAGTCCAAAATTCAGCGGTTCCCCATCTCAGCCCAGAAAGCAGGTAGAACAACTTTTGTGGTGTCTTTCAGATGCCTACCAAGGTAGTGTAAAAACTATTAAGAGAACTCCTGTCTGGCACCTTCCCCGGTGGAGTTGTGCATGGGGTGTCTTTGGAACATTTTGTCACCGGCCGAGTCCAAAATTCAGCGGTTCCCCGTCTCAGCCCAGAAAGCAGGTAGAACAACTTTTGTAATGTCTTTCAGATGCCTACCAAGGTAGTGTAAAAACTATAAAGAGAACTCCTGTCTGGCACCTTCCCCGGTGGAGTTGTGCATGGGGTGTGTTTGGAACATTTTGTCACCGGCCGAGTCCAAAATTCAGCGGTTCCCCATCTCAGCCCAGAAAGCAGGTAGAACAACTTTTGTGGTGTCTTTCAGGTGCCTACCAAGGTAGTGTAAAAACTAATAAGAGAACACCTGTCTGGCACCTTCCCCGGTGGAGTTGTGCAAGGGGTGTGTTTGGAACATTTTGTCACCAGCCGAGTCCAAAATTCAGCGGTTCCCCATCTCAGCCCAGAAAGCAGGTAGAACAACTTTTGTGGTGTCTTTCAGCTGCCTACCAAGGTAGTGTAAAAACTACTAAGAGAACTCCTGTCTGGCACCTTCCCCGGTGGAGTTGTGCATGGGGTGTGTTTGGAACATTTTGTCACCGGCCGACTCCAAAATTCAGCGGTTCCCCATCTCAGCCCAGAAAGCAGGTAGAACAACTTTTGTGGTGTCTTTCAGATGCCTACTGGAGCAATGTAAAAACTACCAGGAGAACTCCTGTCTGGCACCTTCCCCGGTGGAGTTGTGCATGGGGTGTGTTTGGAACATTTTGTCACCAGCCGACTCCAAAATTCAGCGGTTCCCCATCTCAGCCCAGAAAGCAGGTAGAACAACTTTTGTGTTGTCTTTCAGATGCCTACCAAGGTAGTGTAAAAACTACTAAGAGAACTCCTGTCTGGCACCTTCCCCGGTGGAGTTGTGCATGGGGTGTCTTTGGAACATTTTGTCACCGGCCGAGTCCAAAATTCAGCGGTTCCCCATCTCAGCCCAGAAAGCAGGTAGAACAACTTTTGTGGTGTCTTTCAGATGCCTACCGGAGCAATGTAAAAACTACCAGGAGAACTCCTGTCTGGCACCTTCCCCGGTGGAGTTGTTCAGGGGGTGTGTTTGGAACATTTTGTCACCGGCCGAGTCCAAAATTCAGCGGTTCCCCATCTCAGCCCAGAAAGCAGGTAGAACAACTTTTGTGGTGCCTTTCAGCTGCCTACCAAGGTAGTGTAAAAACTACCAGGAGAACTCCTGTCTGGCACCTTCCCCGGTGGAGTTGTGCATGGGGTGTGTTTGGAACATTTTGTCACCAGCCGAGTCCAAAATTCAGCGGTTCCCCATCTCAGCCCAGAAAGCAGGTAGAACAACTTTTGTGGTGTCTTTCAGATGCCTACCAAGGTAGTGTAAAAACTATTAAGAGAACTCCTGTCTGGCACCTTCCCCGGTGGAGTTGTGCATGGGGTGTCTTTGGAACATTTTGTCACCAGCCGACTCCAAAATTCAGCGGTTCCCCATCTCAGCCCAGAAAGCAGGTAGAACAACTTTTGTGGTGTCTTTCAGATGCCTACCGGAGCAATGTAAAAACTACCAGGAGAACTCCTGTCTGGCACCTTCCCCGGTGGAGTTGTGCATGGGGTGTGTTTGGAACATTTTGTCACCGGCCGACTCCAAAATTCAGCGGTTCCCCATCTCAGCCCAGAAAGCAGGTAGAACAACTTTTGTGGTGTCTTTCAGGTGCCTACCAAGGTAGTGTAAAAACTAATAAGAGAACACCTGTCTGGCACCTTCCCCGGTGGAGTTGTGCAAGGGGTGTGTTTGGAACATTTTGTCACCAGCCGAGTCCAAAATTCAGCGGTTCCCCATCTCAGCCCAGAAAGCAGGTAGAACAACTTTTGTGGTGCCTTTCAGCTGCCTACCAAGGTAGTGTAAAAACTATTAAGAGAACTCCTGTCTGGCACCTTCCCCGGTGGAGTTGTGCATGGGGTGTGTTTGGAACATTTTGTCACCAGCCGACTCCAAAATTCAGCGGTTCCCCATCTCAGCCCAGAAAGCAGGTAGAACAACTTTTGTGGTGTCTTTCAGATGCCTACCGGAGCAATGTAAAAACTACCAGGAGAACTCCTGTCTGGCACCTTCCCCAGTGGAGTTGTGCATGGGGTGTGTTTGGAACATTTTGTCACCGGCCGAGTCCAAAATTCAGCGGTTCCCCATCTCAGCCCAGAAAGCAGGTAGAACAACTTTTGTGGTGTCTTTCAGATGCCTACCGGAGCAATGTAAAAACTACCAGGAGAACTCCTGTCTGGCACCTTCCCCGGTGGAGTTGTGCATGGGGTGTCTTTGGAACATTTTGTCACCGGCCGACTCCAAAATTCAGCGGTTCCCCATCTCAACCCAGAAAGCAGGTAGAACAACTTTTGTGGTGCCATTCAGGTGCCTACCAAGGTAGTGTAAAAACTACCAGGAGAACTCCTGTCTGGCACCTTCCCCGGTGGAGTTGTGCATGGGGTGTGTTTGGAACATTTTGTCACAGGCCGAGTCCAAAATTCAGCGGTTCCCCATCTCAGCCCAGAAAGCAGGTAGAACAACTTTTGTGGTGCCTTTCAGCTGCCTACCAAGGTAGTGTAAAAACTACTAAGAGAACTCCTGTCTGGCACCTTCCCCGGTGGAGTTGTGCATGGGGTGTGTTTGGAACATTTTGTCACCGGCCGAGTCCAAAATTCAGCGGTTCCCCATCTCAGCCCAGAAAGCAGGTAGAACAACTTTTGTGGTGCCATTCAGGTGCCTACCAAGGTAGTGTAAAAACTACCAGGAGAACTCCTGTCTGGCACCTTCCCCAGTGGAGTTGTGCATGGGGTGTGTTTGGAACATTTTGTCACAGGCCGAGTCCAAAATTCAGCGGTTCCCCATCTCAGCCCAGAAAGCAGGTAGAACAACTTTTGTGGTGCCTTTCAGATGCCTACCGGAGCAATGTAAAAACTACCAGGAGAACTCCTGTCTGGCACCTTCCCCGGTGGAGTTGTGCATGGGGTGTGTTTGGAACATTTTGTCACCGGCCGAGTCCAAAATTCAGCGGTTCCCCATCTCAGGCCAGAAAGCAGGTAGAACAACTTTTGTGGTGCCTTTCAGATGCCTACCGGAGCAATGTAAAAACTACCAGGAGAACTCCTGTCTGGCACCTTCCCCGGTGGAGTTGTGCATGGGGTGTGTTTGGAACATTTTGTCACCGGCCGAGTCCAAAATTCAGCGGTTCCCCATCTCAGGCCAGAAAGCAGGTAGAACAACTTTTGTGGTGTCTTTCAGATGCCTACCAAGGTAGTGTAAAAACTACCAGGAGAACTCCTGTCTGGCACCTTCCCCGGTGGAGTTGTGCATGGGGTGTGTTTGGAACATTTTGTCACCAGCCGAGTCCAAAATTCAGCGGTTCCCCATCTCAGCCCAGAAAGCAGGTAGAACAACTTTTGTGGTGTCTTTCAGATGCCTACCAAGGTAGTGTAAAAACTATTAAGAGAACTCCTGTCTGGCACCTTCCCCGGTGGAGTTGTGCATGGGGTGTCTTTGGAACATTTTGTCACCGGCCGAGTCCAAAATTCAGCGGTTCCCCGTCTCAGCCCAGAAAGCAGGTAGAACAACTTTTGTAATGTCTTTCAGATGCCTACCAAGGTAGTGTAAAAACTATAAAGAGAACTCCTGTCTGGCACCTTCCCCGGTGGAGTTGTGCATGGGGTGTGTTTGGAACATTTTGTCACCGGCCGAGTCCAAAATTCAGCGGTTCCCCATCTCAGCCCAGAAAGCAGGTAGAACAACTTTTGTGGTGTCTTTCAGGTGCCTACCAAGGTAGTGTAAAAACTAATAAGAGAACACCTGTCTGGCACCTTCCCCGGTGGAGTTGTGCAAGGGGTGTGTTTGGAACATTTTGTCACCAGCCGAGTCCAAAATTCAGCGGTTCCCCATCTCAGCCCAGAAAGCAGGTAGAACAACTTTTGTGGTGTCTTTCAGCTGCCTACCAAGGTAGTGTAAAAACTACTAAGAGAACTCCTGTCTGGCACCTTCCCCGGTGGAGTTGTGCATGGGGTGTGTTTGGAACATTTTGTCACCGGCCGACTCCAAAATTCAGCGGTTCCCCATCTCAGCCCAGAAAGCAGGTAGAACAACTTTTGTGGTGTCTTTCAGATGCCTACTGGAGCAATGTAAAAACTACCAGGAGAACTCCTGTCTGGCACCTTCCCCGGTGGAGTTGTGCATGGGGTGTGTTTGGAACATTTTGTCACCAGCCGACTCCAAAATTCAGCGGTTCCCCATCTCAGCCCAGAAAGCAGGTAGAACAACTTTTGTGTTGTCTTTCAGATGCCTACCAAGGTAGTGTAAAAACTACTAAGAGAACTCCTGTCTGGCACCTTCCCCGGTGGAGTTGTGCATGGGGTGTCTTTGGAACATTTTGTCACCGGCCGAGTCCAAAATTCAGCGGTTCCCCATCTCAGCCCAGAAAGCAGGTAGAACAACTTTTGTGGTGTCTTTCAGATGCCTACCGGAGCAATGTAAAAACTACCAGGAGAACTCCTGTCTGGCACCTTCCCCGGTGGAGTTGTTCAGGGGGTGTGTTTGGAACATTTTGTCACCGGCCGAGTCCAAAATTCAGCGGTTCCCCATCTCAGCCCAGAAAGCAGGTAGAACAACTTTTGTGGTGCCTTTCAGCTGCCTACCAAGGTAGTGTAAAAACTACCAGGAGAACTCCTGTCTGGCACCTTCCCCGGTGGAGTTGTGCATGGGGTGTGTTTGGAACATTTTGTCACCAGCCGAGTCCAAAATTCAGCGGTTCCCCATCTCAGCCCAGAAAGCAGGTAGAACAACTTTTGTGGTGTCTTTCAGATGCCTACCAAGGTAGTGTAAAAACTATTAAGAGAACTCCTGTCTGGCACCTTCCCCGGTGGAGTTGTGCATGGGGTGTCTTTGGAACATTTTGTCACCAGCCGACTCCAAAATTCAGCGGTTCCCCATCTCAGCCCAGAAAGCAGGTAGAACAACTTTTGTGGTGTCTTTCAGATGCCTACCGGAGCAATGTAAAAACTACCAGGAGAACTCCTGTCTGGCACCTTCCCCGGTGGAGTTGTGCATGGGGTGTGTTTGGAACATTTTGTCACCGGCCGACTCCAAAATTCAGCGGTTCCCCATCTCAGCCCAGAAAGCAGGTAGAACAACTTTTGTGGTGTCTTTCAGGTGCCTACCAAGGTAGTGTAAAAACTAATAAGAGAACACCTGTCTGGCACCTTCCCCGGTGGAGTTGTGCAAGGGGTGTGTTTGGAACATTTTGTCACCAGCCGAGTCCAAAATTCAGCGGTTCCCCATCTCAGCCCAGAAAGCAGGTAGAACAACTTTTGTGGTGCCTTTCAGCTGCCTACCAAGGTAGTGTAAAAACTATTAAGAGAACTCCTGTCTGGCACCTTCCCCGGTGGAGTTGTGCATGGGGTGTGTTTGGAACATTTTGTCACCAGCCGACTCCAAAATTCAGCGGTTCCCCATCTCAGCCCAGAAAGCAGGTAGAACAACTTTTGTGGTGTCTTTCAGATGCCTACCGGAGCAATGTAAAAACTACCAGGAGAACTCCTGTCTGGCACCTTCCCCAGTGGAGTTGTGCATGGGGTGTGTTTGGAACATTTTGTCACCGGCCGAGTCCAAAATTCAGCGGTTCCCCATCTCAGCCCAGAAAGCAGGTAGAACAACTTTTGTGGTGTCTTTCAGATGCCTACCGGAGCAATGTAAAAACTACCAGGAGAACTCCTGTCTGGCACCTTCCCCGGTGGAGTTGTGCATGGGGTGTCTTTGGAACATTTTGTCACCGGCCGACTCCAAAATTCAGCGGTTCCCCATCTCAACCCAGAAAGCAGGTAGAACAACTTTTGTGGTGCCATTCAGGTGCCTACCAAGGTAGTGTAAAAAACTACCAGGAGAACTCCTGTCTGGCACCTTCCCCGGTGGAGTTGTGCATGGGGTGTGTTTGGAACATTTTGTCACAGGCCGAGTCCAAAATTCAGCGGTTCCCCATCTCAGCCCAGAAAGCAGGTAGAACAACTTTTGTGGTGCCTTTCAGCTGCCTACCAAGGTAGTGTAAAAACTACTAAGAGAACTCCTGTCTGGCACCTTCCCCGGTGGAGTTGTGCATGGGGTGTGTTTGGAACATTTTGTCACCGGCCGAGTCCAAAATTCAGCGGTTCCCCATCTCAGCCCAGAAAGCAGGTAGAACAACTTTTGTGGTGCCTTTCAGCTGCCTACCAAGGTAGTGTAAAAACTACTAAGAGAACTCCTGTCTGGCACCTTCCCCGGTGGAGTTGTGCATGGGGTGTGTTTGGAACATTTTGTCACCGGCCGAGTCCAAAATTCAGCGGTTCCCCATCTCAGCCCAGAAAGCAGGTAGAACAACTTTTGTGGTGTCTTTCAGATGCCTACCAAGGTAGTGTAAAAACTACTAAGAGAACTCCTGTCTGGCACCTTCCCCGGTGGAGTTGTGCATGGGGTGTGTTTGGAACATTTTGTCACCGGCCGACTCCAAAATTCAGCGGTTCCCCATCTCAGCCCAGAAAGCAGGTAGAACAACTTTTGTGGTGTCTTTCAGATGCCTACCGGAGCAATGTAAAAACTACCAGGAGAACTCCTGTCTGGCACCTTCCCCGGTGGAGTTGTGCATGGGGTGTGTTTGGAACATTTTGTCACCAGCCGACTCCAAAATTCAGCGGTTCCCCATCTCAGCCCAGAAAGCAGGTAGAACAACTTTTGTAATGTCTTTCAGATGCCTACCAAGGTAGTGTAAAAACTATAAAGAGAACTCCTGTCTGGCACCTTCCCCGGTGGAGTTGTGCATGGGGTGTGTTTGGAACATTTTGTCACCGGCCGAGTCCAAAATTCAGCGGTTCCCCATCTCAGCCCAGAAAGCAGGTAGAACAACTTTTGTGGTGTCTTTCAGGTGCCTACCAAGGTAGTGTAAAAACTAATAAGAGAACACCTGTCTGGCACCTTCCCCGGTGGAGTTGTGCAAGGGGTGTGTTTGGAACATTTTGTCACCAGCCGAGTCCAAAATTCAGCGGTTCCCCATCTCAGCCCAGAAAGCAGGTAGAACAACTTTTGTGGTGCCTTTCAGCTGCCTACCAAGGTAGTGTAAAAACTACTAAGAGAACTCCTGTCTGGCACCTTCCCCGGTGGAGTTGTGCATGGGGTGTGTTTGGAACATTTTGTCACCGGCCGACTCCAAAATTCAGCGGTTCCCCATCTCAGCCCAGAAAGCAGGTAGAACAACTTTTGTGGTGTCTTTCAGATGCCTACTGGAGCAATGTAAAAACTACCAGGAGAACTCCTGTCTGGCACCTTCCCCGGTGGAGTTGTGCATGGGGTGTGTTTGGAACATTTTGTCACCAGCCGACTCCAAAATTCAGCGGTTCCCCATCTCAGCCCAGAAAGCAGGTAGAACAACTTTTGTGGTGTCTTTCAGATGCCTACCAAGGTAGTGTAAAAACTACTAAGAGAACTCCTGTCTGGCACCTTCCCCGGTGGAGTTGTGCATGGGGTGTCTTTGGAACATTTTGTCACCGGCCGAGTCCAAAATTCAGCGGTTCCCCATCTCAGCCCAGAAAGCAGGTAGAACAACTTTTGTGGTGTCTTTCAGATGCCTACCAAGGTAGTGTAAAAACTATTAAGAGAACTCCTGTCTGGCACCTTCCCCGGTGGAGTTGTGCATGGGGTGTCTTTGGAACATTTTGTCACCGGCCGACTCCAAAATTCAGCGGTTCCCCATCTCAGCCCAGAAAGCAGGTAGAACAACTTTTGTGGTGTCTTTCAGATGCCTACCGGAGCAATGTAAAAACTACCAGGAGAACTCCTGTCTGGCACCTTCCCCGGTGGAGTTGTTCAGGGGGTGTGTTTGGAACATTTTGTCACCGGCCGACTCCAAAATTCAGCGGTTCCCCATCTCAGCCCAGAAAGCAGGTAGAACAACTTTTGTGGTGTCTTTCAGCTGCCTACCAAGGTAGTGTAAAAACTAATAAGAGAACACCTGTCTGGCACCTTCCCCGGTGGAGTTGTGCAAGGGGTGTGTTTGGAACATTTTGTCACCAGCCGAGTCCAAAATTCAGCGGTTCCCCATCTCAGCCCAGAAAGCAGGTAGAACAACTTTTGTGGTGCCTTTCAGCTGCCTACCAAGGTAGTGTAAAAACTACTAAGAGAACTCCTGTCTGGCACCTTCCCCGGTGGAGTTGTGCATGGGGTGTGTTTGGAACATTTTGTCACCGGCCGACTCCAAAATTCAGCGGTTCCCCATCTCAGCCCAGAAAGCAGGTAGAACAACTTTTGTGGTGTCTTTCAGATGCCTACCGGAGCAATGTAAAAACTACCAGGAGAACTCCTGTCTGGCACCTTCCCCGGTGGAGTTGTGCAGGGGGTGTGTTTGGAACATTTTGTCACCAGCCGAGTCCAAAATTCAGCGGTTCCCCATCTCAGCCCAGAAAGCAGGTAGAACAACTTTTGTGGTGTCTTTCAGCTGCCTACCAAGGTAGTGTAAAAACTAATAAGAGAACACCTGTCTGGCACCTTCCCCGGTGGAGTTGTGCAAGGGGTGTGTTTGGAACATTTTGTCACCAGCCGAGTCCAAAATTCAGCGGTTCCCCATCTCAGCCCAGAAAGCAGGTAGAACAACTTTTGTGGTGCCTTTCAGCTGCCTACCAAGGTAGTGTAAAAACTACTAAGAGAACTCCTGTCTGGCACCTTCCCCGGTGGAGTTGTGCATGGGGTGTGTTTGGAACATTTTGTCACCGGCCGACTCCAAAATTCAGCGGTTCCCCATCTCAGCCCAGAAAGCAGGTAGAACAACTTTTGTGGTGTCTTTCAGATGCCTACCGGAGCAATGTAAAAACTACCAGGAGAACTCCTGTCTGGCACCTTCCCCGGTGGAGTTGTGCATGGGGTGTGTTTGGAACATTTTGTCACCGGCCGAGTCCAAAATTCAGCGGTTCCCCATCTCAGCCCAGAAAGCAGGTAGAACAACTTTTGTGGTGTCTTTCAGATGCCTACCAAGGTAGTGTAAAAACTACTAAGAGAACACCTGTCTGGCACCTTCCCCGGTGGAGTTGTGCAAGGGGTGTGTTTGGAACATTTTGTCACCAGCCGAGTCCAAAATTCAGCGGTTCCCCATCTCAGCCCAGAAAGCAGGTAGAACAACTTTTGTGGTGTCTTTCAGATGCCTACCAAGGTAGTGTAAAAACTACTAAGAGAACTCCTGTCTGGCACCTTCCCCGGTGGAGTTGTGCATGGGGTGTGTTTGGAACATTTTGTCACCGGCCGAGTCCAAAATTCAGCGGTTCCCCATCTCAGCCCAGAAAGCAGGTAGAACAACTTTTGTGGTGTCTTTCAGATGCCTACCGGAGCAATGTAAAAACTACCAGGAGAACTCCTGTCTGGCACCTTCCCCGGTGGAGTTGTGCATGGGGTGTGTTTGGAACATTTTGTCACCGGCCGAGTCCAAAATTCAGCGGTTCCCCATCTCAGCCCAGAAAGCAGGTAGAACAACTTTTGTGGTGTCTTTCAGATGCCTACCGGAGCAATGTAAAAACTACCAGGAGAACTCCTGTCTGGCACCTTCCCCGGTGGAGTTGTGCATGGGGTGTGTTTGGAACATTTTGTCACCAGCCGAGTCCAAAATTCAGCGGTTCCCCATCTCAGCCCAGAAAGCAGGTAGAACAACTTTTGTGGTGTCTTTCAGATGCCTACCAAGGTAGTGTAAAAACTACTAAGAGAACTCCTGTCTGGCACCTTCCCCGGTGGAGTTGTGCATGGGGTGTGTTTGGAACATTTTGTCACCGGCCGACTCCAAAATTCAGCGGTTCCCCATCTCAGCCCAGAAAGCAGGTAGAACAACTTTTGTGGTGTCTTTCAGATGCCTACCAAGGTAGTGTAAAAACTACCAGGAGAACTCCTGTCTGGCACCTTCCCCGGTGGAGTTGTGCATGGGGTGTGTTTGGAACATTTTGTCACCAGCCGACTCCAAAATTCAGCGGTTCCCCATCTCAGCCCAGAAAGCAGGTAGAACAACTTTTGTAATGTCTTTCAGATGCCTACCAAGGTAGTGTAAAAACTACCAGGAGAACTCCTGTCTGGCACCTTCCCCGGTGGAGTTGTGCATGGGGTGTGTTTGGAACATTTTGTCACCGGCCGAGTCCAAAATTCAGCGGTTCCCCATCTCAGCCCAGAAAGCAGGTAGAACAACTTTTGTGGTGTCTTTCAGGTGCCTACCAAGGTAGTGTAAAAACTACTAAGAGAACTCCTGTCTGGCACCTTCCCCGGTGGAGTTGTGCATGGGGTGTGTTTGGAACATTTTGTCACCGGCCGACTCCAAAATTCAGCGGTTCCCCATCTCAGCCCAGAAAGCAGGTAGAACAACTTTTGTGGTGTCTTTCAGATGCCTACTGGAGCAATGTAAAAACTACCAGGAGAACTCCTGTCTGGCACCTTCCCCGGTGGAGTTGTGCATGGGGTGTGTTTGGAACATTTTGTCACCGGCCGAGTCCAAAATTCAGCGGTTCCCCATCTCAGCCCAGAAAGCAGGTAGAACAACTTTTGTGGTGTCTTTCAGCTGCCTACCAAGGTAGTGTAAAAACTAATAAGAGAACACCTGTCTGGCACCTTCCCCGGTGGAGTTGTGCAAGGGGTGTGTTTGGAACATTTTGTCACCAGCCGAGTCCAAAATTCAGCGGTTCCCCATCTCAGCCCAGAAAGCAGGTAGAACAACTTTTGTGGTGCCTTTCAGCTGCCTACCAAGGTAGTGTAAAAACTACTAAGAGAACTCCTGTCTGGCACCTTCCCCGGTGGAGTTGTGCATGGGGTGTGTTTGGAACATTTTGTCACCGGCCGACTCCAAAATTCAGCGGTTCCCCATCTCAGCCCAGAAAGCAGGTAGAACAACTTTTGTGGTGTCTTTCAGATGCCTACCGGAGCAATGTAAAAACTACCAGGAGAACTCCTGTCTGGCACCTTCCCCGGTGGAGTTGTGCATGGGGTGTGTTTGGAACATTTTGTCGCCAGCCGAGTCCAAAATTCAGCGGTTCCCCATCTCAGCCCAGAAAGCAGGTAGAACAACTTTTGTGGTGCCTTTCAGCTGCCTACCAAGGTAGTGTAAAAACTACTAAGAGAACACCTGTCTGGCACCTTCCCCGGTGGAGTTGTGCATGGGGTGTGTTTGGAACATTTTGTCACCAGCCGAGTCCAAAATTCAGCGGTTCCCCATCTCAGCCCAGAAAGCAGGTTGAACAACTTTTGTGGTGCCTTTCAGCTGCCTACCAAGGTAGTGTAAAAACTACTAAGAGAACTCCTGTCTGGCACCTTCCCCGGTGGAGTTGTGCATGGGGTGTGTTTGGAACATTTTGTCACCGGCCGAGTCCAAAATTCAGCGGTTCCCCATCTCAGCCCAGAAAGCAGGTAGAACAACTTTTGTGGTGTCTTTCAGATGCCTACCGGAGCAATGTAAAAACTACCAGGAGAACTCCTGTCTGGCACCTTCCCCGGTGGAGTTGTGCATGGGGTGTGTTTGGAACATTTTGTCACCGGCCGAGTCCAAAATTCAGCGGTTCCCCATCTCAGCCCAGAAAGCAGGTAGAACAACTTTTGTGGTGTCTTTCAGATGCCTACCGGAGCAATGTAAAAACTACCAGGAGAACTCCTGTCTGGCACCTTCCCCGGTGGAGTTGTGCATGGGGTGTGTTTGGAACATTTTGTCACCAGCCGAGTCCAAAATTCAGCGGTTCCCCATCTCAGCCCAGAAAGCAGGTAGAACAACTTTTGTGGTGTCTTTCAGATGCCTACCAAGGTAGTGTAAAAACTACTAAGAGAACTCCTGTCTGGCACCTTCCCCGGTGGAGTTGTGCATGGGGTGTGTTTGGAACATTTTGTCACCGGCCGACTCCAAAATTCAGCGGTTCCCCATCTCAGCCCAGAAAGCAGGTAGAACAACTTTTGTGCTGTCTTTCAGATGCCTACCAAGGTAGTGTAAAAACTACCAGGAGAACTCCTGTCTGGCACCTTCCCCGGTGGAGTTGTGCATGGGGTGTGTTTGGAACATTTTGTCACCAGCCGACTCCAAAATTCAGCGGTTCCCCATCTCAGCCCAGAAAGCAGGTAGAACAACTTTTGTTGTGTCTTTCAGCTGCCTACCAAGGTAGTGTAAAAACTACTAAGAGAACTCCTGTCTGGCACCTTCCCCGGTGGAGTTGTGCATGGGGTGTGTTTGGAACATTTTGTCACCGGCCGAGTCCAAAATTCAGCGGTTCCCCATCTCAGCCCAGAAAGCAGGTAGAACAACTTTTGTGGTGTCTTTCAGGTGCCTACCAAGGTAGTGTAAAAACTAATAAGAGAACACCTGTCTGGCACCTTCCCCGGTGGAGTTGTGCAAGGGGTGTGTTTGGAACATTTTGTCACCAGCCGAGTCCAAAATTCAGCGGTTCCCCATCTCAGCCCAGAAAGCAGGTAGAACAACTTTTGTGGTGTCTTTCAGGTGCCTACCAAGGTAGTGTAAAAACTACTAAGAGAACTCCTGTCTGGCACCTTCCCCGGTGGAGTTGTGCATGGGGTGTGTTTGGAACATTTTGTCACCGGCCGAGTCCAAAATTCAGCGGTTCCCCATCTCAGCCCAGAAAGCAGGTAGAACAACTTTTGTGGTGTCTTTCAGATGCCTACTGGAGCAATGTAAAAACTACCAGGAGAACTCCTGTCTGGCACCTTCCCCGGTGGAGTTGTGCATGGGGTGTGTTTGGAACATTTTGTCACCAGCCGACTCCAAAATTCAGCGGTTCCCCATCTCAGCCCAGAAAGCAGGTAGAACAACTTTTGTGGTGTCTTTCAGATGCCTACCAAGGTAGTGTAAAAACTACTAAGAGAACTCCTGTCTGGCACCTTCCCCGGTGGAGTTGTGCATGGGGTGTCTTTGGAACATTTTGTCACCGGCCGAGTCCAAAATTCAGCGGTTCCCCATCTCAGCCCAGAAAGCAGGTAGAACAACTTTTGTGGTGTCTTTCAGATGCCTACCAAGGTAGTGTAAAAACTATTAAGAGAACTCCTGTCTGGCACCTTCCCCGGTGGAGTTGTGCATGGGGTGTCTTTGGAACATTTTGTCACCGGCCGAGTCCAAAATTCAGCGGTTCCCCATCTCAGCCCAGAAAGCAGGTAGAACAACTTTTGTGGTGTCTTTCAGATGCCTACCGGAGCAATGTAAAAACTACCAGGAGAACTCCTGTCTGGCACCTTCCCCGGTGGAGTTGTTCAGGGGGTGTGTTTGGAACATTTTGTCACCGGCCGAGTCCAAAATTCAGCGGTTCCCCATCTCAGCCCAGAAAGCAGGTAGAACAACTTTTGTGGTGTCTTTCAGGTGCCTACCAAGGTAGTGTAAAAACTAATAAGAGAACACCTGTCTGGCACCTTCCCCGGTGGAGTTGTGCAAGGGGTGTGTTTGGAACATTTTGTCACCAGCCGAGTCCAAAATTCAGCGGTTCCCCATCTCAGCCCAGAAAGCAGGTAGAACAACTTTTGTGGTGCCTTTCAGCTTCCTACCAAGGTAGTGTAAAAACTACTAAGAGAACTCCTGTCTGGCACCTTCCCCGGTGGAGTTGTGCATGGGGTGTGTTTGGAACATTTTGTCACCGGCCGAGTCCAAAATTCAGCGGTTCCCCATCTCAGCCCAGAAAGCAGGTAGAACAACTTTTGTGGTGTCTTTCAGATGCCTACCGGAGCAATGTAAAAACTACCAGGAGAACTCCTGTCTGGCACCTTCCCCGGTGGAGTTGTGCATGGGGTGTGTTTGGAACATTTTGTCACCAGCCGAGTCCAAAATTCAGCGGTTCCCCATCTCAGCCCACAAAGCAGGTAGAACAACTTTTGTGGTGTCTTTCAGCTGCCTACCAAGGTAGTGTAAAAACTAATAAGAGAACACCTGTCTGGCACCTTCCCCGGTGGAGTTGTGCAAGGGGTGTGTTTGGAACATTTTGTCACCAGCCGAGTCCAAAATTCAGCGGTTCCCCATCTGAGCCCAGAAAGCAGGTAGAACAACTTTTGTGGTGCCTTTCAGCTGCCTACCAAGGTAGTGTAAAAACTACTAAGAGAACTCCTGTCTGGCACCTTCCCCGGTGGAGTTGTGCATGGGGTGTGTTTGGAACATTTTGTCACCGGCCGACTCCAAAATTCAGCGGTTCCCCATCTCAGCCCAGAAAGCAGGTAGAACAACTTTTGTGGTGTCTTTCAGATGCCTACCGGAGCAATGTAAAAACTACCAGGAGAACTCCTGTCTGGCACCTTCCCCGGTGGAGTTGTGCATGGGGTGTCTTTGGAACATTTTGTCACCAGCCGAGTCCAAAATTCAGCGGTTCCCCATCTCAGCCCAGAAAGCAGGTAGAACAACTTTTGTGGTGTCTTTCAGCTGCCTACCAAGGTAGTGTAAAAACTACTAAGAGAACTCCTGTCTGGCACCTTCCCCGGTGGAGTTGTGCATGGGGTGTGTTTGGAACATTTTGTCACCAGCCGACTCCAAAATTCAGCGGTTCCCCATCTCAGCCCAGAAAGCAGGTAGAACAACTTTTGTGGTGCCATTCAGGTGCGTACCAAGGTAGTGTAAAAACTACCAGGAGAACTCCTGTCTGGCACCTTCCCCGGTGGAGTTGTGCATGGGGTGTGTTTGGAACATTTTGTCACCGGCCGACTCCAAAATTCAGCGGTTCCCCATCTCAGCCCAGAAAGCAGGTAGAACAACTTTTGTGGTGTCTTTCAGATGCCTACCGGAGCAATGTAAAAACTACCAGGAGAACTCCTGTCTGGCACCTTCCCCGGTGGAGTTGTGCATGGGGTGTCTTTGGAACATTTTGTCACCGGCTGAGTCCAAAATTCAGCGGTTCCCCATCTCAGCCCAGAAAGCAGGTAGAACAACTTTTCTGGTGTCTTTCAGGTGCCTACCAAGGTAGTGTAAAAACTAATAAGAGAACACCTGTCTGGCACCTTCCCCGGTGGAGTTGTGCAAGGGGTGTGTTTGGAACATTTTGTCACCAGCCGAGTCCAAAATTCAGCGGTTCCCCATCTCAGCCCAGAAAGCAGGTAGAACAACTTTTGTGGTGCCTTTCAGCTGCCTACCAAGGTAGTGTAAAAACTACTAAGAGAACTCCTGTCTGGCACCTTCCCCGGTGGAGTTGTGCATGGGGTGTGTTTGGAACATTTTGTCACCGGCCGAGTCCAAAATTCAGCGGTTCCCCATCTCAGCCCAGAAAGCAGGTAGAACAACTTTTGTGGTGTCTTTCAGGTGCCTACCAAGGTAGTGTAAAAACTAATAAGAGAACACCTGTCTGGCACCTTCCCCGGTGGAGTTGTGCAAGGGGTGTGTTTGGAACATTTTGTCACCAGCCGAGTCCAAAATTCAGCGGTTCCCCATCTCAGCCCAGAAAGCAGGTAGAACAACTTTTGTGGTGTCTTTCAGATGCCTACCGGAGCAATGTAAAAACTACCAGGAGAACTCCTGTCTGGCACCTTCCCCGGTGGAGTTGTGCATGGGGTGTCTTTGGAACATTTTGTCACCGGCTGAGTCCAAAATTCAGCGGTTCCCCATCTCAGCCCAGAAAGCAGGTAGAACAACTTTTGTGGTGTCTTTCAGGTGCCTACCAAGGTAGTGTAAAAACTAATAAGAGAACACCTGTCTGGCACCTTCCCCGGTGGAGTTGTGCAAGGGGTGTGTTTGGAACATTTTGTCACCAGCCGAGTCCAAAATTCAGCGGTTCCCCATCTCAGCCCAGAAAGCAGGTAGAACAACTTTTGTGGTGCCTTTCAGCTGCCTACCAAGGTAGTGTAAAAACTACTAAGAGAACTCCTGTCTGGCACCTTCCCCGGTGGAGTTGTGCATGGGGTGTGTTTGGAACATTTTGTCACCGGCCGAGTCCAAAATTCAGCGGTTCCCCATCTCAGCCCAGAAAGCAGGTAGAACAACTTTTGTGGTGTCTTTCAGGTGCCTACCAAGGTAGTGTAAAAACTAATAAGAGAACACCTGTCTGGCACCTTCCCCGGTGGAGTTGTGCAAGGGGTGTGTTTGGAACATTTTGTCACCAGCCGAGTCCAAAATTCAGCGGTTCCCCATCTCAGCCCAGAAAGCAGGTAGAACAACTTTTGTTGTGTCTTTCAGCTGCCTACCAAGGTAGTGTAAAAACTACTAAGAGAACTCCTGTCTGGCACCTTCCCCGGTGGAGTTGTGCATGGGGTGTGTTTGGAATATTTTGTCACCAGCCGACTCCAAAATTCAGTAGTTCCCCATCTCAGCCCAGAAAGCAGGTAGAACAACTTTTGTGGTGCCATTCAGGTGCGTACCAAGGTAGTGTAAAAACTACCAGGAGAACTCCTGTCTGGCACCTTCCCCGGTGGAGTTGTGCATGGGGTGTCTTTGGAACATTTTGTCACCGGCCGACTCCAAAATTCAGCGGTTCCCCATCTCAGCCCAGAAAGCAGGTAGAACAACTTTTGTGGTGTCTTTCAGATGCCTACCGGAGCAATGTAAAAACTACCAGGAGAACTCCTGTCTGGCACCTTCCCCGGTGGAGTTGTGCATGGGGTGTCTTTGGAACATTTTGTCACCAGCCGACTCCAAAATTCAGCGGTTCCCCATCTCAGCCCAGAAAGCAGGTAGAACAACTTTTGTGGTGTCTTTCAGATGCCTACCAAGGTAGTGTAAAAACTATAAAGAGAACTCCTGTCTGGCACCTTCCCCGGTGGAGTTGTGCATGGGGTGTGTTTGGAACATTTTGTCACCGGCCGACTCCAAAATTCAGCGGTTCCCCATCTCAGCCCAGAAAGCAGGTAGAACAACTTTTGTGGTGCCTTTCAGCTGCCTACCAAGGTAGTGTAAAAACTACTAAGAGAACTCCTGTCTGGCACCTTCCCCGGTGGAGTTGTGCATGGGGTGTGTTTGGAACATTTTGTCACCGGCCGAGTCCAAAATTCAGCGGTTCCCCATCTCAGCCCAGAAAGCAGGTAGAACAACTTTTGTGGTGTCTTTCAGGTGCCTACCAAGGTAGTGTAAAAACTAATAAGAGAACTCCTGTCTGGCACCTTCCCCGGTGGAGTTGTGCAAGGGGTGTGTTTGGAACATTTTGTCACCAGCCGAGTCCAAAATTCAGCGGTTCCCCATCTCAGCCCAGAAAGCAGGTAGAACAACTTTTGTGGTGTCTTTCAGATGCCTACCGGAGCAATGTAAAAACTACCAGGAGAACTCCTGTCTGGCACCTTCCCCGGTGGAGTTGTGCATGGGGTGTCTTTGGAACATTTTGTCACCGGCTGAGTCCAAAATTCAGCGGTTCCCCATCTCAGCCCAGAAAGCAGGTAGAACAACTTTTGTGGTGTCTTTCAGGTGCCTACCAAGGTAGTGTAAAAACTAATAAGAGAACACCTGTCTGGCACCTTCCCCGGTGGAGTTGTGCAAGGGGTGTGTTTGGAACATTTTGTCACCAGCCGAGTCCAAAATTCAGCGGTTCCCCATCTCAGCCCAGAAAGCAGGTAGAACAACTTTTGTGGTGCCTTTCAGCTGCCTACCAAGGTAGTGTAAAAACTACTAAGAGAACTCCTGTCTGGCACCTTCCCCGGTGGAGTTGTGCATGGGGTGTGTTTGGAACATTTTGTCACCGGCCGAGTCCAAAATTCAGCGGTTCCCCATCTCAGCCCAGAAAGCAGGTAGAACAACTTTTGTGGTGTCTTTCAGGTGCCTACCAAGGTAGTGTAAAAACTAATAAGAGAACACCTGTCTGGCACCTTCCCCGGTGGAGTTGTGCAAGGGGTGTGTTTGGAACATTTTGTCACCAGCCGAGTCCAAAATTCAGCGGTTCCCCATCTCAGCCCAGAAAGCAGGTAGAACAACTTTTGTTGTGTCTTTCAGCTGCCTACCAAGGTAGTGTAAAAACTACTAAGAGAACTCCTGTCTGGCACCTTCCCCGGTGGAGTTGTGCATGGGGTGTGTTTGGAATATTTTGTCACCAGCCGACTCCAAAATTCAGTAGTTCCCCATCTCAGCCCAGAAAGCAGGTAGAACAACTTTTGTGGTGCCATTCAGGTGCGTACCAAGGTAGTGTAAAAACTACCAGGAGAACTCCTGTCTGGCACCTTCCCCGGTGGAGTTGTGCATGGGGTGTCTTTGGAACATTTTGTCACCGGCCGACTCCAAAATTCAGCGGTTCCCCATCTCAGCCCAGAAAGCAGGTAGAACAACTTTTGTGGTGTCTTTCAGATGCCTACCGGAGCAATGTAAAAACTACCAGGAGAACTCCTGTCTGGCACCTTCCCCGGTGGAGTTGTGCATGGGGTGTCTTTGGAACATTTTGTCACCAGCCGACTCCAAAATTCAGCGGTTCCCCATCTCAGCCCAGAAAGCAGGTAGAACAACTTTTGTGGTGTCTTTCAGATGCCTACCAAGGTAGTGTAAAAACTATAAAGAGAACTCCTGTCTGGCACCTTCCCCGGTGGAGTTGTGCATGGGGTGTGTTTGGAACATTTTGTCACCGGCCGACTCCAAAATTCAGCGGTTCCCCATCTCAGCCCAGAAAGCAGGTAGAACAACTTTTGTGGTGCCTTTCAGCTGCCTACCAAGGTAGTGTAAAAACTACTAAGAGAACTCCTGTCTGGCACCTTCCCCGGTGGAGTTGTGCATGGGGTGTGTTTGGAACATTTTGTCACCAGCCGACTCCAAAATTCAGCGGTTCCCCATCTCAGCCCAGAAAGCAGGTAGAACAACTTTTGTGGTGTCTTTCAGATGCCTACCAAGGTAGTGTAAAAACTACTAAGAGAACTCCTGTCTGGCACCTTCCCCGGTGGAGTTGTGCATGGGGTGTGTTTGGAACATTTTGTCACCGGCCGAGTCCAAAATTCAGCGGTTCCCCATCTCAGCCCAGAAAGCAGGTAGAACAACTTTTGTGGTGTCTTTCAGATGCCTACCAAGGTAGTGTAAAAACTATTAAGAGAACTCCTGTCTGGCACCTTCCCCGGTGGAGTTGTGCATGGGGTGTGTTTGGAACATTTTGTCACCGGCCGAGTCCAAAATTCAGCGGTTCCCCATCTCAGCCCAGAAAGCAGGTAGAACAACTTTTGTGGTGTCTTTCAGATGCCTACCGGAGCAATGTAAAAACTACCAGGAGAACTCCTGTCTGGCACCTTCCCCGGTGGAGTTGTGCATGGGGTGTGTTTGGAACATTTTGTCACTGGCCGACTCCAAAATTCAGCGGTTCCCCATCTCAGCCCAGAAAGCAGGTAGAACAACTTTTGTGGTGTCTTTCAGATGCCTACCGGAGCAATGTAAAAACTACCAGGAGAACTCCTGTCTGGCACCTTCCCCGGTGGAGTTGTGCATGGGGTGTGTTTGGAACATTTTGTCACCAGCCGAGTCCAAAATTCAGCGGTTCCCCATCTCAGCCCAGAAAGCAGGTAGAACAACTTTTGTGGTGTCTTTCAGCTGCCTACCAAGGTAGTGTAAAAACTACTAAGAGAACTCCTGTCTGGCACCTTCCCCGGTGGAGTTGTGCATGGGGTGTGTTTGGAACATTTTGTCACCAGCCGACTCCAAAATTCAGCGGTTCCCCATCTCAGCCCAGAAAGCAGGTAGAACAACTTTTGTGGTGCCATTCAGGTGCGTACCAAGGTAGTGTAAAAACTACCAGGAGAACTCCTGTCTGGCACCTTCCCCGGTGGAGTTGTGCAGGGGGTGTGTTTGGAACATTTTGTCACCGGCCGAGTCCAAAATTCAGCGGTTCCCCATCTCAGCCCAGAAAGCAGGTAGAACAACTTTTGTGGTGTCTTTCAGATGCCTACCGGAGCAATGTAAAAACTACCAGGAGAACTCCTGTCTGGCACCTTCCCCGGTGGAGTTGTGCATGGGGTGTGTTTGGAACATTTTGTCACCAGCCGAGTCCAAAATTCAGCGGTTCCCCATCTCAGCCCAGAAAGCAGGTAGAACAACTTTTGTGGTGCCTTTCAGCTGCCTACCAAGGTAGTGTAAAAACTACTCAGAGAACTCCTGTCTGGCACCTTCCCCGGTGGAGTTGTGCATGGGGTGTGTTTGGAACATTTTGTCACCGGCCGAGTCCAAAATTCAGCGGTTCCCCATCTCAGCCCAGAAAGCAGGTAGAACAACTTTTGTGGTGTCTTTCAGGTGCCTACCAAGGTAGTGTAAAAACTAATAAGAGAACACCTGTCTGGCACCTTCCCCGGTGGAGTTGTGCAAGGGGTGTGTTTGGAACATTTTGTCACCAGCCGAGTCCAAAATTCAGCGGTTCCCCATCTCAGCCCAGAAAGCAGGTAGAACAACTTTTGTGGTGCCTTTCAGCTGCCTACCAAGGTAGTGTAAAAACTACTAAGAGAACTCCTGTCTGGCACCTTCCCCGGTGGAGTTGTGCATGGGGTGTGTTTGGAACATTTTGTCACCGGCCGACTCCAAAATTCAGCGGTTCCCCATCTCAGCCCAGAAAGCAGGTAGAACAACTTTTGTGGTGTCTTTCAGCTGCCTACCAAGGTAGTGTAAAAACTAATAAGAGAACACCTGTCTGGCACCTTCCCCGGTGGAGTTGTGCATGGGGTGTGTTTGGAACATTTTGTCACCAGCCGAGTCCAAAATTCAGCGGTTCCCCATCTCAGCCCAGAAAGCAGGTAGAACAACTTTTGTTGTGTCTTTCAGCTGCCTACCAAGGTAGTGTAAAAACTACTAAGAGAACTCCTGTCTGGCACCTTCCCCGGTGGAGTTGTGCATGGGGTGTGTTTGGAATATTTTGTCACCAGCCGACTCCAAAATTCAGCAGTTCCCCATCTCAGCCCAGAAAGCAGGTAGAACAACTTTTGTGGTGCCATTCAGGTGCGTACCAAGGTAGTGTAAAAACTACCAGGAGAACTCCTGTCTGGCACCTTCCCCGGTGGAGTTGTGCATGGGGTGTCTTTGGAACATTTTGTCACCGGCCGAGTCCAAAATTCAGCGGTTCCCCATCTCAGCCCAGAAAGCAGGTAGAACAACTTTTGTGGTGTCTTTCAGATGCCTACCGGAGCAATGTAAAAACTACCAGGAGAACTCCTGTCTGGCACCTTCCCCGGTGGAGTTGTGCATGGGGTGTCTTTGGAACATTTTGTCACCAGCCGACTCCAAAATTCAGCGGTTCCCCATCTCAGCCCAGAAAGCAGGTAGAACAACTTTTGTGGTGTCTTTCAGATGCCTACCAAGGTAGTGTAAAAACTATAAAGAGAACTCCTGTCTGGCACCTTCCCCGGTGGAGTTGTGCATGGGGTGTGTTTGGAACATTTTGTCACCGGCCGACTCCAAAATTCAGCGGTTCCCCATCTCAGCCCAGAAAGCAGGTAGAACAACTTTTGTGGTGTCTTTCAGATGCCTACCAAGGTAGTGTAAAAACTATTAAGAGAACTCCTGTCTGGCACCTTCCCCGGTGGAGTTGTGCATGGGGTGTCTTTGGAACATTTTGTCACCGGCCGAGTCCAAAATTCAGCGGTTCCCCATCTCAGCCCAGAAAGCAGGTAGAACAACTTTTGTGGTGTCTTTCAGATGCCTACCAGAGCAATGTAAAAACTACCAGGAGAACTCCTGTCTGGCACCTTCCCCGGTGGAGTTGTGCATGGGGTGTGTTTGGAACATTTTGTCACTGGCCGACTCCAAAATTCAGCAGTTCCCCATCTCAGCCCAGAAAGCAGGTAGAACAACTTTTGTGGTGTCTTTCAGATGCCTACCGGAGCAATGTAAAAACTACCAGGAGAACTCCTGTCTGGCACCTTCCCCGGTGGAGTTGTGCATGGGGTGTGTTTGGAACATTTTGTCACCAGCCGACTCCAAAATTCAGCGGTTCCCCATCTCAGCCCAGAAAGCAGGTAGAACAACTTTTGTGGTGTCTTTCAGCTGCCTACCAAGGTAGTGTAAAAACTACTAAGAGAACTCCTGTCTGGCACCTTCCCCGGTGGAGTTGTGCATGGGGTGTGTTTGGAACATTTTGTCACCAGCCGACTCCAAAATTCAGCGGTTCCCCATCTCAGCCCAGAAAGCAGGTAGAACAACTTTTGTGGTGCCATTCAGGTGCGTACCAAGGTAGTGTAAAAACTACCAGGAGAACTCCTGTCTGGCACCTTCCCCGGTGGAGTTGTGCATGGGGTGTGTTTGGAACATTTTGTCACCAGCCGAGTCCAAAATTCAGCGGTTCCCCATCTCAGCCCAGAAAGCAGGTAGAACAACTTTTGTGGTGCCTTTCAGCTGCCTACCAAGGTAGTGTAAAAACTACTAAGAGAACTCCTGTCTGGCACCTTCCCCGGTGGAGTTGTGCATGGGGTGTGTTTGGAATATTTTGTCACCAGCCGACTCCAAAATTCAGCAGTTCCCCATCTCAGCCCAGAAAGCAGGTAGAACAACTTTTTTGGTGCCATTCAGGTGCGTACCAAGGTAGTGTAAAAACTACCAGGAGAACTCCTGTCTGGCACCTTCCCCGGTGGAGTTGTGCATGGGGTGTCTTTGGAACATTTTGTCACCGGCCGACTCCAAAATTCAGCGGTTCCCCATCTCAGCCCAGAAAGCAGGTAGAACAACTTTTGTGGTGTCTTTCAGATGCCTACCGGAGCAATGTAAAAACTACCAGGAGAACTCCTGTCTGGCACCTTCCCCGGTGGAGTTGTGCATGGGGTGTCTTTGGAACATTTTGTCACCAGCCGACTCCAAAATTCAGCGGTTCCCCATCTCAGCCCAGAAAGCAGGTAGAACAACTTTTGTGCTGCCTTTCAGCTGCCTACCAAGGTAGTGTAAAAACTACCAGGAGAACTCCTGTCTGGCACCTTCCCCGGTGGAGTTGTGCAAGGGGTGTGTTTGGAACATTTTGTCACCGGCCGACTCCAAAATTCAGCGGTTCCCCATCTCAGCCCAGAAAGCAGGTAGAACAACTTTTGTGGTGTCTTTCAGATGCCTACCAAGGTAGTGTAAAAACTATAAAGAGAACTCCTGTCTGGCACCTTCCCCGGTGGAGTTGTGCATGGGGTGTGTTTGGAACATTTTGTCACCGGCCGACTCCAAAATTCAGCGGTTCCCCATCTCAGCCCAGAAAGCAGGTAGAACAACTTTTGTGGTGCCTTTCAGCTGCCTACCAAGGTAGTGTAAAAACTACTAAGAGAACACCTGTATGGCACCTTCCCCGGTGGAGTTGTGCATGGGGTGTGTTTGGAACATTTTGTCACCAGCCGACTCCAAAATTCAGCGGTTCCCCATCTCAGCCCAGAAAGCAGGTAGAACAACTTTTGTGGTGCCTTTCAGCTGCCTACCAAGGTAGTGTAAAAACTACTCAGAGAACTCCTGTCTGGCACCTTCCCCGGTGGAGTTGTGCATGGGGTGTGTTTGGAACATTTTGTCACCGGCCGAGTCCAAAATTCAGCGGTTCCCCATCTCAGCCCAGAAAGCAGGTAGAACAACTTTTGTGGTGTCTTTCAGGTGCCTACCAAGGTAGTGTAAAAACTAATAAGAGAACACCTGTCTGGCACCTTCCCCGGTGGAGTTGTGCAAGGGGTGTGTTTGGAACATTTTGTCACCAGCCGAGTCCAAAATTCAGCGGTTCCCCATCTCAGCCCAGAAAGCAGGTAGAACAACTTTTGTGGTGCCTTTCAGCTGCCTACCAAGGTAGTGTAAAAACTACTAAGAGAACTCCTGTCTGGCACCTTCCCCGGTGGAGTTGTGCATGGGGTGTGTTTGGAACATTTTGTCACCGGCCGACTCCAAAATTCAGCGGTTCCCCATCTCAGCCCAGAAAGCAGGTAGAACAACTTTTGTGGTGTCTTTCAGCTGCCTACCAAGGTAGTGTAAAAACTAATAAGAGAACACCTGTCTGGCACCTTCCCCGGTGGAGTTGTGCAAGGGGTGTGTTTGGAACATTTTGTCACCAGCCGAGTCCAAAATTCAGCGGTTCCCCATCTCAGCCCAGAAAGCAGGTAGAACAACTTTTGTTGTGTCTTTCAGCTGCCTACCAAGGTAGTGTAAAAACTACTAAGAGAACTCCTGTCTGGCACCTTCCCCGGTGGAGTTGTGCATGGGGTGTGTTTGGAATATTTTGTCACCAGCCGACTCCAAAATTCAGCAGTTCCCCATCTCAGCCCAGAAAGCAGGTAGAACAACTTTTGTGGTGCCATTCAGGTGCGTACCAAGGTAGTGTAAAAACTACCAGGAGAACTCCTGTCTGGCACCTTCCCCGGTGGAGTTGTGCATGGGGTGTCTTTGGAACATTTTGTCACCGGCCGAGTCCAAAATTCAGCGGTTCCCCATCTCAGCCCAGAAAGCAGGTAGAACAACTTTTGTGGTGTCTTTCAGATGCCTACCGGAGCAATGTAAAAACTACCAGGAGAACTCCTGTCTGGCACCTTCCCCGGTGGAGTTGTGCATGGGGTGTCTTTGGAACATTTTGTCACCAGCCGACTCCAAAATTCAGCGGTTCCCCATCTCAGCCCAGAAAGCAGGTAGAACAACTTTTGTGGTGTCTTTCAGATGCCTACCAAGGTAGTGTAAAAACTATAAAGAGAACTCCTGTCTGGCACCTTCCCCGGTGGAGTTGTGCATGGGGTGTGTTTGGAACATTTTGTCACCGGCCGACTCCAAAATTCAGCGGTTCCCCATCTCAGCCCAGAAAGCAGGTAGAACAACTTTTGTGGTGTCTTTCAGATGCCTACCAAGGTAGTGTAAAAACTATTAAGAGAACTCCTGTCTGGCACCTTCCCCGGTGGAGTTGTGCATGGGGTGTCTTTGGAACATTTTGTCACCGGCCGAGTCCAAAATTCAGCGGTTCCCCATCTCAGCCCAGAAAGCAGGTAGAACAACTTTTGTGGTGTCTTTCAGATGCCTACCAGAGCAATGTAAAAACTACCAGGAGAACTCCTGTCTGGCACCTTCCCCGGTGGAGTTGTGCATGGGGTGTGTTTGGAACATTTTGTCACTGGCCGACTCCAAAATTCAGCAGTTCCCCATCTCAGCCCAGAAAGCAGGTAGAACAACTTTTGTGGTGTCTTTCAGATGCCTACCGGAGCAATGTAAAAACTACCAGGAGAACTCCTGTCTGGCACCTTCCCCGGTGGAGTTGTGCATGGGGTGTGTTTGGAACATTTTGTCACCAGCCGACTCCAAAATTCAGCGGTTCCCCATCTCAGCCCAGAAAGCAGGTAGAACAACTTTTGTGGTGTCTTTCAGCTGCCTACCAAGGTAGTGTAAAAACTACTAAGAGAACTCCTGTCTGGCACCTTCCCCGGTGGAGTTGTGCATGGGGTGTGTTTGGAACATTTTGTCACCAGCCGACTCCAAAATTCAGCGGTTCCCCATCTCAGCCCAGAAAGCAGGTAGAACAACTTTTGTGGTGCCATTCAGGTGCGTACCAAGGTAGTATAAAAACTACCAGGAGAACTCCTGTCTGGCACCTTCCCCGGTGGAGTTGTGCATGGGGTGTGTTTGGAACATTTTGTCACCAGCCGAGTCCAAAATTCAGCGGTTCCCCATCTCAGCCCAGAAAGCAGGTAGAACAACTTTTGTGGTGCCTTTCAGCTGCCTACCAAGGTAGTGTAAAAACTACTAAGAGAACTCCTGTCTGGCACCTTCCCCGGTGGAGTTGTGCATGGGGTGTGTTTGGAATATTTTGTCACCAGCCGACTCCAAAATTCAGCAGTTCCCCATCTCAGCCCAGAAAGCAGGTAGAACAACTTTTGTGGTGCCATTCAGGTGCGTACCAAGGTAGAGTAAAAACTACCAGGAGAACTCCTGTCTGGCACCTTCCCCGGTGGAGTTGTGCATGGGGTGTCTTTGGAACATTTTGTCACCGGCCGACTCCAAAATTCAGCGGTTCCCCATCTCAGCCCAGAAAGCAGGTAGAACAACTTTTGTGGTGTCTTTCAGATGCCTACCGGAGCAATGTAAAAACTACCAGGAGAACTCCTGTCTGGCACCTTCCCCGGTGGAGTTGTGCATGGGGTGTCTTTGGAACATTTTGTCACCAGCCGACTCCAAAATTCAGCGGTTCCCCATCTCAGCCCAGAAAGCAGGTAGAACAACTTTTGTGCTGCCTTTCAGCTGCCTACCAAGGTAGTGTAAAAACTACCAGGAGAACTCCTGTCTGGCACCTTCCCCGGTGGAGTTGTGCAAGGGGTGTGTTTGGAACATTTTGTCACCGGCCGACTCCAAAATTCAGCGGTTCCCCATCTCAGCCCAGAAAGCAGGTAGAACAACTTTTGTGGTGTCTTTCAGATGCCTACCAAGGTAGTGTAAAAACTATAAAGAGAACTCCTGTCTGGCACCTTCCCCGGTGGAGTTGTGCATGGGGTGTGTTTGGAACATTTTGTCACCGGCCGACTCCAAAATTCAGCGGTTCCCCATCTCAGCCCAGAAAGCAGGTAGAACAACTTTTGTGGTGCCTTTCAGCTGCCTACCAAGGTAGTGTAAAAACTACTAAGAGAACTCCTGTCTGGCACCTTCCCCGGTGGAGTTGTGCATGGGGTGTGTTTGGAACATTTTGTCACCAGCCGACTCCAAAATTCAGCGGTTCCCCATCTCAGCCCAGAAAGCAGGTAGAACAACTTTTGTGGTGTCTTTCAGATGCCTACCAAGGTAGTGTAAAAACTACTAAGAGAACTCCTGTCTGGCACCTTCCCCGGTGGAGTTGTGCATGGGGTGTGTTTGGAACATTTTGTCACCGGCCGAGTCCAAAATTCAGCGGTTCCCCATCTCAGCCCAGAAAGCAGGTAGAACAACTTTTGTGGTGTCTTTCAGATGCCTACCAAGGTAGTGTAAAAACTATTAAGAGAACTCCTGTCTGGCACCTTCCCCGGTGGAGTTGTGCATGGGGTGTCTTTGGAACATTTTGTCACCGGCCGACTCCAAAATTCAGCGGTTCCCCATCTCAGCCCAGAAAGCAGGTAGAACAACTTTTGTGGTGTCTTTCAGATGCCTACCGGAGCAATGTAAAAACTACCAGGAGAACTCCTGTCTGGCACCTTCCCCGGTGGAGTTGTGCATGGGGTGTGTTTGGAACATTTTGTCACTGGCCGACTCCAAAATTCAGCGGTTCCCCATCTCAGCCCAGAAAGCAGGTAGAACAACTTTTGTGGTGTCTTTCAGATGCCTACCGGAGCAATGTAAAAACTACCAGGAGAACTCCTGTCTGGCACCTTCCCCGGTGGAGTTGTGCATGGGGTGTGTTTGGAACATTTTGTCACCAGCCGAGTCCAAAATTCAGCGGTTCCCCATCTCAGCCCAGAAAGCAGGTAGAACAACTTTTGTGGTGTCTTTCAGATGCCTACCAAGGTAGTGTAAAAACTACTAAGAGAACTCCTGTCTGGCACCTTCCCCGGTGGAGTTGTGCATGGGGTGTGTTTGGAACATTTTGTCACCAGCCGACTCCAAAATTCAGCGGTTCCCCATCTCAGCCCAGAAAGCAGGTAGAACAACTTTTGTGGTGCCATTCAGGTGCGTACCAAGGTAGTGTAAAAACTACCAGGAGAACTCCTGTCTGGCACCTTCCCCGGTGGAGTTGTGCATGGGGTGTGTTTGGAACATTTTGTCACCGGCCGAGTCCAAAATTCAGCGGTTCCCCATCTCAGCCCAGAAAGCAGGTAGAACAACTTTTGTGGTGTCTTTCAGATGCCTACCGGAGCAATGTAAAAACTACCAGGAGAACTCCTGTCTGGCACCTTCCCCGGTGGAGTTGTGCATGGGGTGTCTTTGGAACATTTTGTCACCGGCCGAGTCCAAAATTCAGCGGTTCCCCATCTCAGCCCAGAAAGCAGGTAGAACAACTTTTGTGGTGTCTTTCAGGTGCCTACCAAGGTAGTGTAAAAACTAATAAGAGAACACCTGTATGGCACCTTCCCCGGTGGAGTTGTGCAAGGGGTGTGTTTGGAACATTTTGTCACCAGCCGACTCCAAAATTCAGCGGTTCCCCATCTCAGCCCAGAAAGCAGGTAGAACAACTTTTGTGGTGCCTTTCAGCTGCCTACCAAGGTAGTGTAAAAACTACTAAGAGAACTCCTGTCTGGCACCTTCCCCGGTGGAGTTGTGCATGGGGTGTGTTTGGAACATTTTGTCACCGGCCGAGTCCAAAATTCAGCGGTTCCCCATCTCAGCCCAGAAAGCAGGTAGAACAACTTTTGTGGTGTCTTTCAGGTGCCTACCAAGGTAGTGTAAAAACTAATAAGAGAACACCTGTCTGGCACCTTCCCCGGTGGAGTTGTGCATGGGGTGTGTTTGGAACATTTTGTCACCAGCCGAGTCCAAAATTCAGCGGTTCCCCATCTCAGCCCAGAAAGCAGGTAGAACAACTTTTGTGGTGCCTTTCAGCTGCCTACCAAGGTAGTGTAAAAACTACTAAGAGAACTCCTGTCTGGCACCTTCCCCGGTGGAGTTGTGCATGGGGTGTGTTTGGAATATTTTGTCACCAGCCGACTCCAAAATTCAGCAGTTCCCCATCTCAGCCCAGAAAGCAGGTAGAACAACTTTTGTGGTGCCATTCAGGTGCGTACCAAGGTAGTGTAAAAACTACCAGGAGAACTCCTGTCTGGCACCTTCCCCGGTGGAGTTGTGCATGGGGTGTCTTTGGAACATTTTGTCACCGGCCGACTCCAAAATTCAGCGGTTCCCCATCTCAGCCCAGAAAGCAGGTAGAACAACTTTTGTGGTGTCTTTCAGATGCCTACCGGAGCAATGTAAAAACTACCAGGAGAACTCCTGTCTGGCACCTTCCCCGGTGGAGTTGTGCATGGGGTGTCTTTGGAACATTTTGTCACCAGCCGACTCCAAAATTCAGCGGTTCCCCATCTCAGCCCAGAAAGCAGGTAGAACAACTTTTGTGCTGCCTTTCAGCTGCCTACCAAGGTAGTGTAAAAACTACCAGGAGAACTCCTGTCTGGCACCTTCCCCGGTGGAGTTGTGCAAGGGGTGTGTTTGGAACATTTTGTCACCGGCCGACTCCAAAATTCAGCGGTTCCCCATCTCAGCCCAGAAAGCAGGTAGAACAACTTTTGTGGTGTCTTTCAGATGCCTACCAAGGTAGTGTAAAAACTATAAAGAGAACTCCTGTCTGGCACCTTCCCCGGTGGAGTTGTGCATGGGGTGTGTTTGGAACATTTTGTCACCGGCCGACTCCAAAATTCAGCGGTTCCCCATCTCAGCCCAGAAAGCAGGTAGAACAACTTTTGTGCTGCCTTACAACTGCCTACCAAGGTAGTGTAAAAACTACTAAGAGAACTCCTGTCTGGCACCTTCCCCGGTGGAGTTGTGCATGGGGTGTCTTTGGAACATTTTGTCACCAGCCGACTCCAAAATTCAGCGGTTCCCCATCTCAGCCCAGAAAGCAGGTAGAACAACTTTTGTGGTGTCTTTCAGATGCCTACCGGAGCAATGTAAAAACTACCAGGAGAACTCCTGTCTGGCACCTTCCCCGGTGGAGTTGTGCATGGGGTGTCTTTGGAACATTTTGTCACCGGCCGAGTCCAAAATTCAGCGGTTCCCCATCTCAGCCCAGAAAGCAGGTAGAAAAACTTTTGTGGAGTCTTTCGGATGCCTACCGGAGCAATGTAAAAACTACCAGGAGAACTCCTGTCTGGCACCTTCCCCGGTGGAGTTGTGCATGGGGTGTGTTTGGAACATTTTGTCACCGGCCGACTCCAAAATTCAGCGGTTCCCCATCTCAGCCCAGAAAGCAGGTAGAACAACTTTTGTGGTGTCTTTCAGATGCCTACCGGAGCAATGTAAAAACTACCAGGAGAACTCCTGTCTGGCACCTTCCCCGGTGGAGTTGTGCATGGGGTGTCTTTGGAACATTTTTCACCAGCCGACTCCAAAATTCAGCGGTTCCCCATCTCAGCCCAGAAAGCAGGTAGAACAACTTTTGTGGTGTCTTTCAGATGCCTACCAAGGTAGTGTAAAAACTACTAAGAGAACTCCTGTCTGGCACCTTCCCCGGTGGAGTTGTGCATGGGGTGTGTTTGGAACATTTTGTCACCGGCCGAGTCCAAAATTCAGCGGTTCCCCATCTCAGCCCAGAAAGCAGGTAGAACAACTTTTGTGGTGTCTTTCAGATGCCTACCGGAGCAATGTAAAAACTACCAGGAGAACTCCTGTCTGGCACCTTCCCCGGTGGAGTTGTGCATGGGGTGTGTTTGGAACATTTTGTCACCGGCCGAGTCCAAAATTCAGCGGTTCCCCATCTCAGCCAAGAAAGCAGGTAGAACAACTTTTGCGGTGTCTTTCAGATGCCTACCGGAGCAATGTAAAAACTACCAGGAGAACTCCTGTCTGGCACCTTCCCCGGTGGAGTTGTGCATGGGGTGTGTTTGGAACATTTTGTCACCGGCCGAGTCCAAAATTCAGCGGTTCCCCATCTCAGCCCAGAAAGCAGGTAGAACAACTTTTGTGGTGTCTTTCAGATGCCTACCAAGGTAGTGTAAAAACTATTAAGAGAACTCCTGTCTGGCACCTTCCCCGGTGGAGTTGTGCATGGGGTGTGTTTGGAACATTTTGTCACCAGCCGACTCCAAAATTCAGCGGTTCCCCATCTCAGCCCAGAAAGCAGGTAGAACAACTTTTGTGGTGTCTTTCAGATGCCTACCAAGGTAGTGTAAAAACTACTAAGAGAACTCCTGTCTGGCACCTTCCCAGGTGGAGTTGTGCATGGGGTGTGTTTGGAACATTTTGTCACCGGCCGACTCCAAAATTCAGCGGTTCCCCATCTCAGCCCAGAAAGCAGGTAGAACAACTTTTGTGGTGTCTTTCAGATGCCTACCGGAGCAATGTAAAAACTACCAGGAGAACTCCTGTCTGGCACCTTCCCCGGTGGAGTTGTGCAGGGGGTGTCTTTGGAACATTTTGTCACCGGCCGAGTCCAAAATTCAGCGGTTCCCCATCTCAGCCCAGAAAGCAGGTAGAACAACTTTTGTGGTGTCTTTCAGATGCCTACCAAGGTAGTGTAAAAACTATTAAGAGAACTCCTGTCTGGCAACTTCCCCGGTGGAGTTGTGCATGGGGTGTGTTTGGAACATTTTGTCACCAGCCGACTCCAAAATTCAGCGGTTCCCCATCTCAGCCCAGAAAGCAGGTAGAACAACTTTTGTGGTGTCTTTCAGATGCCTACCGGAGCAATGTAAAAACTACCAGGAGAACTCCTGTCTGGCACCTTCCCCGGTGGAGTTGTGCATGGGGTGTGTTTGGAACATTTTGTCACCGGCCGAGTCCAAAATTCAGCGGTTCCCCATCTCAGCCCAGAAAGCAGGTAGAACAACTTTTGTGGTGTCTTTCAGGTGCCTACCAAGGTAGTGTAAAAACTAATAAGAGAACACCTGTCTGGCACCTTCCCCGGTGGAGTTGTGCAAGGGGTGTGTTTGGAACATTTTGTCACCAGCCGAGTCCAAAATTCAGCGGTTCCCCATCTCAGCCCAGAAAGCAGGTAGAACAACTTTTGTGGTGTCTTTCAGATGCCTACCGGAGCAATGTAAAAACTACCAGGAGAACTCCTGTCTGGCACCTTCCCCGGTGGAGTTGTGCAGGGGGTGTCTTTGGAACATTTTGTCACCGGCCGAGTCCAAAATTCAGCGGTTCCCCATCTCAGCCCAGAAAGCAGGTAGAACAACTTTTGTGGTGTCTTTCAGATGCCTACCAAGGTAGTGTAAAAACTATTAAGAGAACTCCTGTCTGGCAACTTCCCCGGTGGAGTTGTGCATGGGGTGTGTTTGGAACATTTTGTCACCAGCCGACTCCAAAATTCAGCGGTTCCCCATCTCAGCCCAGAAAGCAGGTAGAACAACTTTTGTGGTGTCTTTCAGATGCCTACCGGAGCAATGTAAAAACTACCAGGAGAACTCCTGTCTGGCACCTTCCCCGGTGGAGTTGTGCATGGGGTGTGTTTGGAACATTTTGTCACCGGCCGACTCCAAAATTCAGCGGTTCCCCATCTCAGCCCAGAAAGCAGGTAGAACAACTTTTGTGGTGTCTTTCAGGTGCCTACCAAGGTAGTGTAAAAACTAATAAGAGAACACCTGTCTGGCACCTTCCCCGGTGGAGTTGTGCAAGGGGTGTGTTTGGAACATTTTGTCACCAGCCGAGTCCAAAATTCAGCGGTTCCCCATCTCAGCCCAGAAAGCAGGTAGAACAACTTTTGTGCTGCCTTTCAGCTGCCTACCAAGGTAGTGTAAAAACTACTAAGAGAACTCCTGTCTGGCACCTTCCCCGGTGGAGTTGTGCATGGGGTGTGTTTGGAACATTTTGTCACCAGCCGAGTCCAAAATTCAGCGGTTCCCCATCTCAGCCCAGAAAGCAGGTAGAACAACTTTTGTGGTGTCTTTCAGATGCCTACCGGAGCAATGTAAAAACTACCAGGAGAACTCCTGTCTGGCACCTTCCCCGGTGGAGTTGTGCATGGGGTGTGTTTGGAACATTTTGTCACCGGCCGAGTCCAAAATTCAGCGGTTCCCCATCTCAGCCCAGAAAGCAGGTAGAACAACTTTTGTGGTGTCTTTCAGATGCCTACCGGAGCAATGTAAAAACTACCAGGAGAACTCCTGTCTGGCACCTTCCCCGGTGGAGTTGTGCATGGGGTGTGTTTGGAACATTTTGTCACCGGCCGAGTCCAAAATTCAGCGGTTCCCCATCTCAGCCCAGAAAGCAGGTAGAACAACTTTTGTGGTGTCTTTCAGATGCCTACCAAGGTAGTGTAAAAACTACTAAGAGAACTCCTGTCTGGCACCTTCCCCGGTGGAGTTGTGCATGGGGTGTCTTTGGAACATTTTGTCACCGGCCGAGTCCAAAATTCAGCGGTTCCCCATCTCAGCCCAGAAAGCAGGTAGAACAACTTTTGTGGTGTCTTTCAGATGCCTACCAAGGTAGTGTAAAAACTATTAAGAGAACTCCTGTCTGGCACCTTCCCCGGTGGAGTTGTGCATGGGGTGTGTTTGGAACATTTTGTCACCGGCCGAGTCCAAAATTCAGCGGTTCCCCATCTCAGCCCAGAAAGCAGGTAGAACAACTTTTGTGGTGTCTTTCAGATGCCTACCGGAGCAATGTAAAAACTACCAGGAGAACTCCTGTCTGGCACCTTCCCCGGTGGAGTTGTGCATGGGGTGTGTTTGGAACATTTTGTCACCGGCCGAGTCCAAAATTCAGCGGTTCCCCATCTCAGCCCAGAAAGCAGGTAGAACAACTTTTGTGGTGTCTTTCAGGTGCCTACCAAGGTAGTGTAAAAACTAATAAGAGAACACCTGTCTGGCACCTTCCCCGGTGGAGTTGTGCAAGGGGTGTGTTTGGAACATTTTGTCACCAGCCGAGTCCAAAATTCAGCGGTTCCCCATCTCAGCCCAGAAAGCAGGTAGAACAACTTTTGTGGTGCCTTTCAGCTGCCTACCAAGGTAGTGTAAAAACTACTAAGAGAACTCCTGTCTGGCACCTTCCCCGGTGGAGTTGTGCATGGGGTGTGTTTGGAACATTTTGTCACCGGCCGAGTCCAAAATTCAGCGGTTCCCCATCTCAGCCCAGAAAGCAGGTAGAACAACTTTTGTGGTGTCTTTCAGATGCCTACCGGAGCAATGTAAAAACTACCAGGAGAACTCCTGTCTGGCACCTTCCCCGGTGGAGTTGTGCATGGGGTGTCTTTGGAACATTTTGTCACCGGCCGAGTCCAAAATTCAGCGGTTCCCCATCTCAGCCCAGAAAGCAGGTAGAACAACTTTTGTGGTGTCTTTCAGCTGCCTACCAAGGTAGTGTAAAAACTACTAAGAGAACTCCTGTCTGGCACCTTCCCCGGTGGAGTTGTGCATGGGGTGTGTTTGGAACATTTTGTCACCAGCCGACTCCAAAATTCAGCGGTTCCCCATCTCAGCCCAGAAAGCAGGTAGAACAACTTTTGTGGTGCCATTCAGGTGCGTACCAAGGTAGTGTAAAAACTATTAAGAGAACTCCTGTCTGGCACCTTCCCCGGTGGAGTTGTGCATGGGGTGTCTTTGGAACATTTTGTCACCGGCCGAGTCCAAAATTCAGCGGTTCCCCATCTCAGCCCAGAAAGCAGGTAGAACAACTTTTGTGGTGTCTTTAAGATGCCTACCGGAGCAATGTAAAAACTACCAGGAGAACTCCTGTCTGGCACCTTCCCCGGTGGAGTTGTGCATGGGGTGTGTTTGGAACATTTTGTCACCGGCCGACTCCAAAATTCAGCGGTTCCCCATCTCAGCCCAGAAAGCAGGTAGAACAACTTTTGTGGTGTCTTTAAGATGCCTACCGGAGCAATGTAAAAACTACCAGGAGAACTCCTGTCTGGCACCTTCCCCGGTGGAGTTGTGCATGGGGTGTCTTTGGAACATTTTGTCACCGGCCGAGTCCAAAATTCAGCGGTTCCCCATCTCAGCCCAGAAAGCAGGTAGAACAACTTTTGTGGTGCCTTTCAGGTGCGTACCAAGGTAGTGTAAAAACTAATAAGAGAACACCTGTCTGGCACCTTCCCCGGTGGAGTTGTGCATGGGGTGTGTTTGGAACATTTTGTCACCAGCCGAGTCCAAAATTCAGCGGTTCCCCATCTCAGCCCAGAAAGCAGGTAGAACAACTTTTGTGGTGCCTTTCAGATGCCTACCAAGGTAGTGTAAAAACTACTAAGAGAACTCCTGTCTGGCACCTTCCCCGGTGGAGTTGTGCATGGGGTGTGTTTGGAACATTTTGTCACCGGCCGAGTCCAAAATTCAGCGGTTCCCCATCTCAGCCCAGAAAGCAGGTAGAACAACTTTTGTGGTGTCTTTCAGGTGCCTACCAAGGTAGTGTAAAAACTAATAAGAGAACACCTGTCTGGCACCTTCCCCGGTGGAGTTGTGCAAGGGGTGTGTTTGGAACATTTTGTCACCAGCCGAGTCCAAAATTCAGCGGTTCCCCATCTCAGCCCAGAAAGCAGGTAGAACAACTTTTGTGGTGTCTTTCAGCTGCCTACCAAGGTAGTGTAAAAACTACTAAGAGAACTCCTGTCTGGCACCTTCCCCGGTGGAGTTGTGCATGGGGTGTGTTTGGAACATTTTGTCACCAGCCGACTCCAAAATTCAGCAGTTCCCCATCTCAGCCCAGAAAGCAGGTAGAACAACTTTTGTGGTGCCATTCAGGTGCGTACCAAGGTAGTGTAAAAACTACCAGGAGAACTCCTGTCTGGCACCTTCCCCGGTGGAGTTGTGCATGGGGTGTGTTTGGAACATTTTGTCACCGGCCGACTCCAAAATTCAGCGGTTCCCCATCTCAGCCCAGAAAGCAGGTAGAACAACTTTTGTGGTGTCTTTAAGATGCCTACCGGAGCAATGTAAAAACTACCAGGAGAACTCCTGTCTGGCACCTTCCCCGGTGGAGTTGTGCATGGGGTGTGTTTGGAACATTTTGTCACCGGCCGAGTCCAAAATTCAGCGTTTCCCCATCTCAGCCCAGAAAGCAGGTAGAACAACTTTTGTGGTGTCTTTCAGCTGCCTACCAAGGTAGTGTAAAAACTAATAAGAGAACACCTGTCTGGCACCTTCCCCGGTGGAGTTGTGCATGGGGTGTGTTTGGAACATTTTGTCACCAGCCGAGTCCAAAATTCAGCGGTTCCCCATCTCAGCCCAGAAAGCAGGTAGAACAACTTTTGTGGTGCCTTTCAGATGCCTACCAAGGTAGTGTAAAAACTACTAAGAGAACTCCTGTCTGGCACCTTCCCCGGTGGAGTTGTGCATGGGGTGTGTTTGGAACATTTTGTCACCGGCCGAGTCCAAAATTCAGCGGTTCCCCATCTCAGCCCAGAAAGCAGGTAGAACAACTTTTGTGGTGTCTTTCAGGTGCCTACCAAGGTAGTGTAAAAACTAATAAGAGAACACCTGTCTGGCACCTTCCCCGGTGGAGTTGTGCAAGGGGTGTGTTTGGAACATTTTGTCACCAGCCGAGTCCAAAATTCAGCGGTTCCCCATCTCAGCCCAGAAAGCAGGTAGAACAACTTTTGTGGTGTCTTTCAGCTGCCTACCAAGGTAGTGTAAAAACTACTAAGAGAACTCCTGTCTGGCACCTTCCCCGGTGGAGTTGTGCATGGGGTGTGTTTGGAACATTTTGTCACCAGCCGACTCCAAAATTCAGCAGTTCCCCATCTCAGCCCAGAAAGCAGGTAGAACAACTTTTGTGGTGCCATTCAGGTGCGTACCAAGGTAGTGTAAAAACTACCAGGAGAACTCCTGTCTGGCACCTTCCCCGGTGGAGTTGTGCATGGGGTGTGTTTGGAACATTTTGTCACCGGCCGACTCCAAAATTCAGCGGTTCCCCATCTCAGCCCAGAAAGCAGGTAGAACAACTTTTGTGGTGTCTTTAAGATGCCTACCGGAGCAATGTAAAAACTACCAGGAGAACTCCTGTCTGGCACCTTCCCCGGTGGAGTTGTGCATGGGGTGTGTTTGGAACATTTTGTCACCGGCCGAGTCCAAAATTCAGCGGTTCCCCATCTCAGCCCAGAAAGCAGGTAGAACAACTTTTGTGGTGTCTTTCAGCTGCCTACCAAGGTAGTGTAAAAACTACTAAGAGAACTCCTGTCTGGCACCTTCCCCGGTGGAGTTGTGCATGGGGTGTGTTTGGAACATTTTGTCACCAGCCGACTCCAAAATTCAGCGGTTCCCCATCTCAGCCCAGAAAGCAGGTAGAACAACTTTTGTGGTGCCATTCAGGTGCCTACCAAGGTAGTGTAAAAACTACCAGGAGAACTCCTGTCTGGCACCTTCCCCGGTGGAGTTGTGCATGGGGTGTGTTTGGAACATTTTGTCACCGGCCGACTCCAAAATTCAGCGGTTCCCCATCTCAGCCCAGAAAGCAGGTAGAACAACTTTTGTGGTGTCTTTAAGATGCCTACCGGAGCAATGTAAAAACTACCAGGAGAACTCCTGTCTGGCACCTTCCCCGGTGGAGTTGTGCATGGGGTGTCTTTGGAACATTTTGTCACCGGCCGAGTCCAAAATTCAGCGGTTCCCCATCTCAGCCCAGAAAGCAGGTAGAACAACTTTTGTGGTGTCTTTCAGGTGCCTACCAAGGTAGTGTAAAAACTAATAAGAGAACACCTGTCTGGCACCTTCCCCGGTGGAGTTGTGCAAGGGGTGTGTTTGGAACATTTTGTCACCAGCCGAGTCCAAAATTCAGCGGTTCCCCATCTCAGCCCAGAAAGCAGGTAGAACAACTTTTGTGGTGCCTTTCAGCTGCCTACCAAGGTAGTGTAAAAACTACTAAGAGAACTCCTGTCTGGCACCTTCCCCGGTGGAGTTGTGCATGGGGTGTGTTTGGAACATTTTGTCACCGGCCGAGTCCAAAATTCAGCGGTTCCCCATCTCAGCCCAGAAAGCAGGTAGAACAACTTTTGTGGTGTCTTTCAGGTGCCTACCAAGGTAGTGTAAAAACTAATAAGAGAACACCTGTCTGGCACCTTCCCCGGTGGAGTTGTGCAAGGGGTGTGTTTGGAACATTTTGTCACCAGCCGAGTCCAAAATTCAGCGGTTCCCCATCTCAGCCCAGAAAGCAGGTAGAACAACTTTTGTTGTGTCTTTCAGCTGCCTACCAAGGTAGTGTAAAAACTACTAAGAGAACTCCTGTCTGGCACCTTCCCCGGTGGAGTTGTGCATGGGGTGTGTTTGGAACATTTTGTCACCAGCCGACTCCAAAATTCAGCAGTTCCCCATCTCAGCCCAGAAAGCAGGTAGAACAACTTTTGTGGTGCCATTCAGGTGCGTACCAAGGTAGTGTAAAAACTATTAAGAGAACTCCTGTCTGGCACCTTCCCCGGTGGAGTTGTGCATGGGGTGTGTTTGGAACATTTTGTCACCGGCCGACTCCAAAATTCAGCGGTTCCCCATCTCAGCCCAGAAAGCAGGTAGAACAACTTTTGTGGTGTCTTTCAGATGCCTACCGGAGCAATGTAAAAACTACCAGGAGAACTCCTGTCTGGCACCTTCCCCGGTGGAGTTGTGCATGGGGTGTCTTTGGAACATTTTGTCACCGGCCGACTCCAAAATTCAGCGGTTCCCCATCTCAGCCCAGAAAGCAGGTAGAACAACTTTTGTGGTGCCTTTCAGCTGCCTACCAAGGTAGTGTAAAAACTACCAGGAGAACTCCTGTCTGGCACCTTCCCCGGTGGAGTTGTGCATGGGGTGTGTTTGGAACATTTTGTCACCAGCCGAGTCCAAAATTCAGCGGTTCCCCATCTCAGCCCAGAAAGCAGGTAGAACAACTTTTGTGGTGTCTTTCAGATGCCTACCAAGGTAGTGTAAAAACTACTAAGAGAACTCCTGTCTGGCACCTTCCCCGGTGGAGTTGTGCATGGGGTGTCTTTGGAACATTTTGTCACCGGCCGAGTCCAAAATTCAGCGGTTCCCCATCTCAGCCCAGAAAGCAGGTAGAACAACTTTTGTGGTGTCTTTCAGATGCCTACCGGAGCAATGTAAAAACTACCAGGAGAACTCCTGTCTGGCACCTTCCCCGGTGGAGTTGTGCATGGGGTGTGTTTGGAACATTTTGTCACCAGCCGACTCCAAAATTCAGCGGTTCCCCATCTCAGCCCAGAAAGCAGGTAGAACAACTTTTGTGGTGTCTTTCAGATGCCTACCGGAGCAATGTAAAAACTACCAGGAGAACTCCTGTCTGGCACCTTCCCCGGTGGAGTTGTGCATGGGGTGTCTTTGGAACATTTTGTCACCAGCCGACTCCAAAATTCAGCGGTTCCCCATCTCAGCCCAGAAAGCAGGTAGAACAACTTTTGTGGTGTCTTTCAGCTGCCTACCAAGGTAGTGTAAAAACTACCAGGAGAACTCCTGTCTGGCACCTTCCCCGGTGGAGTTGTGCATGGGGTGTGTTTGGAACATTTTGTCACCAGCCGACTCCAAAATTCAGCGGTTCCCCATCTCAGCCCAGAAAGCAGGTAGAACAACTTTTGTGGTGTCTTTCAGATGCCTACCAAGGTAGTGTAAAAACTACTAAGAGAACTCCTGTCTGGCACCTTCCCCGGTGGAGTTGTGCATGGGGTGTGTTTGGAACATTTTGTCACCGGCCGAGTCCAAAATTCAGCGGTTCCCCATCTCAGCCCAGAAAGCAGGTAGAACAACTTTTGTGGTGCCATTCAGGTGCCTACCAAGGTAGTGTAAAAACTACCAGGAGAACTCCTGTCTGACACCTTCCCCGGTGGAGTTGTGCATGGGGTGTGTTTGGAACATTTTGTCACCGGCCGAGTCCAAAATTCAGCGGTTCCCCATCTCAGCCCAGAAAGCAGGTAGAACAACTTTTGTGGTGTCTTTCAGATGCCTACCGGAGCAATGTAAAAACTACCAGGAGAACTCCTGTCTGGCACCTTCCCCGGTGGAGTTGTGCATGGGGTGTCTTTGGAACATTTTGTCACCGGCCGAGTCCAAAATTCAGCGGTTCCCCATCTCAGCCCAGAAAGCAGGTAGAACAACTTTTGTGGTGTCTTTCAGATGCCTACCAAGGTAGTGTAAAAACTATTAAGAGAACTCCTGTCTGGCACCTTCCCCGGTGGAGTTGTGCATGGGGTGTGTTTGGAACATTTTGTCACCAGCCGACTCCAAAATTCAGCGGTTCCCCATCTCAGCCCAGAAAGCAGGTAGAACAACTTTTGTGGTGTCTTTCAGATGCCTACCGGAGCAATGTAAAAACTACCAGGAGAACTCCTGTCTGGCACCTTCCCCGGTGGAGTTGTGCATGGGGTGTGTTTGGAACATTTTGTCACCAGCCGACTCCAAAATTCAGCGGTTCCCCATCTCAGCCCAGAAAGCAGGTAGAACAACTTTTGTGGTGCCATTCAGGTGCCTACCAAGGTAGTGTAAAAACTACCAGGAGAACTCCTGTCTGGCACCTTCCCCGGTGGAGTTGTGCATGGGGTGTGTTTGGAACATTTTGTCACCGGCCGAGTCCAAAATTCAGCGGTTCCCCATCTCAGCCCAGAAAGCAGGTAGAACAACTTTTGTGGTGTCTTTAAGATGCCTACCGGAGCAATGTAAAAACTACCAGGAGAACTCCTGTCTGGCACCTTCCCCGGTGGAGTTGTGCATGGGGTGTCTTTGGAACATTTTGTCACCGGCCGAGTCCAAAATTCAGCGGTTCCCCATCTCAGCCCAGAAAGCAGGTAGAACAACTTTTGTGGTGTCTTTCAGGTGCCTACCAAGGTAGTGTAAAAACTAATAAGAGAACACCTGTCTGGCACCTTCCCCGGTGGAGTTGTGCAAGGGGTGTGTTTGGAACATTTTGTCACCAGCCGAGTCCAAAATTCAGCGGTTCCCCATCTCAGCCCAGAAAGCAGGTAGAACAACTTTTGTGGTGCCTTTCAGCTGCCTACCAAGGTAGTGTAAAAACTACTAGAGAACTCCTGTCTGGCACCTTCCCCGGTGGAGTTGTGCATGGGGTGTGTTTGGAACATTTTGTCACCGGCCGAGTCCAAAATTCAGCGGTTCCCCATCTCAGCCCAGAAAGCAGGTAGAAACAACTTTTGTGGTGTCTTTCAGGTGCCTACCAAGGTAGTGTAAAAAACTAATAAGAGAACACCTGTCTGGCACCTTCCCCGGTGGAGTTGTGCATGGGGTGTGTTTGGAACATTTTGTCACCAGCCGAGTCCAAAATTCAGCGGTTCCCCATCTCAGCCCAGAAAGCAGGTAGAACAACTTTTGTTGTGTCTTTCAGCTGCCTACCAAGGTAGTGTAAAAACTACTAAGAGAACTCCTGTCTGGCACCTTCCCCGGTGGAGTTGTGCATGGGGTGTCTTTGGAACATTTTGTCACCAGCCGACTCCAAAATTCAGCAGTTCCCCATCTCAGCCCAGAAAGCAGGTAGAACAAACTTTTGTGGTGCCATTCAGGTGCGTACCAAGGTAGTGTAAAAACTATTAAGAGAACTCCTGTCTGGCACCTTCCCCGGTGGAGTTGTGCATGGGGTGTCTTTGGAACATTTTGTCACCGGCCGACTCCAAAATTCAGCGGTTCCCCATCTCAGCCCAGAAAGCAGGTAGAACAACTTTTGTGGTGTCTTTCAGATGCCTACCGGAGCAATGTAAAAACTACCAGGAGAACTCCTGTCTGGCACCTTCCCCGGTGGAGTTGTGCATGGGGTGTCTTTGGAACATTTTGTCACCGGCCGACTCCAAAATTCAGCGGTTCCCCATCTCAGCCCAGAAAGCAGGTAGAACAACTTTTGTGGTGCCTTTCAGCTGCCTACCAAGGTAGTGTAAAAACTACCAGGAGAACTCCTGTCTGGCACCTTCCCCGGTGGAGTTGTGCATGGGGTGTGTTTGGAACATTTTGTCACCAGCCGAGTCCAAAATTCAGCGGTTCCCCATCTCAGCCCAGAAAGCAGGTAGAACAACTTTTGTGGTGTCTTTCAGATGCCTACCAAGGTAGTGTAAAAACTATTAAGAGAACTCCTGTCTGGCACCTTCCCCGGTGGAGTTGTGCATGGGGTGTCTTTGGAACATTTTGTCACCGGCCGAGTCCAAAATTCAGCGGTTCCCCATCTCAGCCCAGAAAGCAGGTAGAACAACTTTTGTGGTGTCTTTCAGATGCCTACCGGAGCAATGTAAAAACTACCAGGAGAACTCCTGTCTGGCACCTTCCCCGGTGGAGTTGTGCATGGGGTGTGTTTGGAACATTTTGTCACCAGCCGACTCCAAAATTCAGCGGTTCCCCATCTCAGCCCAGAAAGCAGGTAGAACAACTTTTGTGGTGTCTTTCAGATGCCTACCGGAGCAATGTAAAAAACTACCAGGAGAACTCCTGTCTGGCACCTTCCCGGTGGAGTTGTGCATGGGGTGTCTTTGGAACATTTTGTCACCGGCCGAGTCCAAAATTCAGCGGTTCCCCATCTCAGCCCAGAAAGCAGGTAGAACAACTTTTGTGGTGTCTTTCAGCTGCCTACCAAGGTAGTGTAAAAACTACCAGGAGAACTCCTGTCTGGCACCTTCCCCGGTGGAGTTGTGCATGGGGTGTGTTTGGAACATTTTGTCACCAGCCGACTCCAAAATTTAGCGGTTCCCCATCTCAGCCCAGAAAGCAGGTAGAACAACTTTTGTGGTGTCTTTCAGATGCCTACCAAGGTAGTGTAAAAACTACTAAGAGAACTCCTGTCTGGCACCTTCCCCGGTGGAGTTGTGCATGGGGTGTGTTTGGAACATTTTGTCACCGGCCGAGTCCAAAATTCAGCGGTTCCCCATCTCAGCCCAGAAAGCAGGTAGAACAACTTTTGTGGTGCCATTCAGGTGCCTACCAAGGTAGTGTAAAAACTACCAGGAGAACTCCTGTCTGACACCTTCCCCGGTGGAGTTGTGCATGGGGTGTGTTTGGAACATTTTGTCACCGGCCGAGTCCAAAATTCAGCGGTTCCCCATCTCAGCCCAGAAAGCAGGTAGAACAACTTTTGTGGTGTCTTTCAGATGCCTACCGGAGCAATGTAAAAACTACCAGGAGAACTCCTGTCTGGCACCTTCCCCGGTGGAGTTGTGCATGGGGTGTCTTTGGAACATTTTGTCACCGGCCGACTCCAAAATTCAGCGGTTCCCCATCTCAGCCCAGAAAGCAGGTAGAACAACTTTTGTGGTGTCTTTCAGATGCCTACCAAGGTAGTGTAAAAACTATTAAGAGAACTCCTGTCTGGCACCTTCCCCGGTGGAGTTGTGCATGGGGTGTGTTTGGAACATTTTGTCACCAGCCGACTCCAAAATTCAGCGGTTCCCCATCTCAGCCCAGAAAGCAGGTAGAACAACTTTTGTGGTGTCTTTCAGATGCCTACCGGAGCAATGTAAAAACTACCAGGAGAACTCCTGTCTGGCACCTTCCCCGGTGGAGTTGTGCATGGGGTGTGTTTGGAACATTTTGTCACCAGCCGACTCCAAAATTCAGCGGTTCCCCATCTCAGCCCAGAAAGCAGGTAGAACAACTTTTGTGGTGTCTTTCAGGTGCCTACCAAGGTAGTGTAAAAACTAATAAGAGAACACCTGTCTGGCACCTTCCCCGGTGGAGTTGTGCAAGGGGTGTGTTTGGAACATTTTGTCACCAGCCGAGTCCAAAATTCAGCGGTTCCCCATCTCAGCCCAGAAAGCAGGTAGAACAACTTTTGTGGTGTCTTTCAGATGCCTACCGGAGCAATGTAAAAACTACCAGGAGAACTCCTGTCTGGCACCTTCCCCGGTGGAGTTGTGCAGGGGGTGTGTTTGGAACATTTTGTCACCGGCCGAGTCCAAAATTCAGCGGTTCCCCATCTCAGCCCAGAAAGCAGGTAGAACAACTTTTGTGGTGTCTTTCAGATGCCTACCAAGGTAGTGTAAAAACTATTAAGAGAACTCCTGTCTGGCACCTTCCCCGGTGGAGTTGTGCATGGGGTGTGTTTGGAACATTTTGTCACCAGCCGAGTCCAAAATTCAGCGGTTCCCCATCTCAGCCCAGAAAGCAGGTAGAACAACTTTTGTGGTGTCTTTCAGATGCCTACCGGAGCAATGTAAAAACTACCAGGAGAACTCCTGTCTGGCACCTTCCCCGGTGGAGTTGTGCATGGGGTGTGTTTGGAACATTTTGTCACCGGCCGAGTCCAAAATTCAGCGGTTCCCCATCTCAGCCCAGAAAGCAGGTAGAACAACTTTTGTGGTGTCTTTCAGGTGCCTACCAAGGTAGTGTAAAAACTACCAGGAGAACTCCTGTCTGGCACCTTCCCCGGTGGAGTTGTGCAGGGGGTGTGTTTGGAACATTTTGTCACAGGCCGACTCCAAAATTCAGCCGTTCCCCATCTCAGCCCAGAAAGCAGGTAGAACAACTTTTGTGGTGCCTTTCAGATGCCTACCAAGGTAGTGTAAAAACTACTAAGAGAACTCCTGTCTGGCACCTTCCCCGGTGGAGTTGTGCATGGGGTGTGTTTGGAACATTTTGTCACCAGCCGACTCCAAAATTCAGCGGTTCCCCATCTCAGCCCAGAAAGCAGGTAGAACAACTTTTGTGGTGTCTTTCAGATGCCTACCAAGGTAGTGTAAAAACTATTAAGAGAACTCCTGTCTGGCACCTTCCCCGGTGGAGTTGTGCATGGGGTGTGTTTGGAACATTTTGTCACCGGCCGAGTCCAAAATTCAGCGGTTCCCCATCTCAGCCCAGAAAGCAGGTAGAACAACTTTTGTGGTGTCTTTCAGATGCCTACCGGAGCAATGTAAAAACTACCAGGAGAACTCCTGTCTGGCACCTTCCCCGGTGGAGTTGTGCATGGGGTGTGTTTGGAACATTTTGTCACCGGCCGACTCCAAAATTCAGCGGTTCCCCATCTCAGCCCAGAAAGCAGGTAGAACAACTTTTGTGGTGTCTTTCAGATGCCTACCGGAGCAATGTAAAAACTACCAGGAGAACTCCTGTCTGGCACCTTCCCCGGTGGAGTAGTGCATGGGGTGTCTTTGGAACATTTTGTCACCGGCCGACTCCAAAATTCAGCGGTTCCCCATCTCAGCCAAGAAAGCAGGTAGAACAACTTTTGTGGTGCCTTTCAGGTGCGTACCAAGGTAGTGTAAAAACTACCAGGAGAACTCCTGTCTGGCACCTTCCCCGGTGGAGTTGTGCAGGGGGTGTGTTTGGAACATTTTGTCACCAGCCGACTCCAAAATTCAGCGGTTCCCCATCTCAGCCCAGAAAGCAGGTAGAACAACTTTTGTGGTGTCTTTCAGATGCATACCGGAGCAATGTAAAAACTACCAGGAGAACTCCTGTCTGGCACCTTCCCCGGTGGAGTTGTGCATGGGGTGTGTTTGGAACATTTTGTCACCGGCCGACTCCAAAATTCAGCGGTTCCCCATCTCAGCCCAGAAAGCAGGTAGAACAACTTTTGTGGTGTCTTTCAGATGCCTACCAAGGTAGTGTAAAAACTATTAAGAGAACTCCTGTCTGCCACCTTCCCCGGTGGAGTTGTGCATGGGGTGTGTTTGGAACATTTTGTCACCGGCCGACTCCAAAATTCAGCGGTTCCCCATCTCAGCCCAGAAAGCAGGTAGAACAACTTTTGTGGTGCCTTTCAGCTGCCTACCAAGGTAGTGTAAAAACTACTAAGAGAACTCCTGTCTGGCACCTTCCCCGGTGGAGTTGTGCATGGGGTGTGTTTGGAACATTTTGTCACCAGCCGACTCCAAAATTCAGCAGTTCCCCATCTCAGCCCAGAAAGCAGGTAGAACAACTTTTGTGGTGTCTTTCAGATGCCTACCGGAGCAATGTAAAAACTACCAGGAGAACTCCTGTCTGGCACCTTCCCCGGTGGAGTTGTGCATGGGGTGTGTTTGGAACATTTTGTCACAGGCCGACTCCAAAATTCAGCGGTTCCCCATCTCAGCCCAGAAAGCAGGTAGAACAACTTTTGTGGTGCCTTTCAGCTGCCTACCGGAGCAATGTAAAAACTACCAGGAGAACTCCTGTCTGGCACCTTCCCCGGTGGAGTTGTGCATGGGGTGTCTTTGGAACATTTTGTCACCGGCCGACTCCAAAATTCAGCGGTTCCCCATCTCAGCCCAGAAAGCAGGTAGAACAACTTTTGTGGTGTCTTTCAGATGCCTACCGGAGCAATGTAAAAACTACCAGGAGAACTCCTGTCTGGCACCTTCCCCGGTGGAGTTGTTCAGGGGGTGTGTTTGGAACATTTTGTCACCGGCCGAGTCCAAAATTCAGCGGTTCCCCATCTCAGCCCAGAAAGCAGGTAGAACAACTTTTGTGGTGCCTTTCAGGTGCGTACCAAGGTAGTGTAAAAACTAATAAGAGAACACCTGTCTGGCACCTTCCCCGGTGGAGTTGTGCATGGGGTGTGTTTGGAACATTTTGTCACCGGCCGACTCCAAAATTCAGCGGTTCCCCATCTCAGCCCAGAAAGCAGGTAGAACAACTTTTGTGGTGTCTTTCAGATGCCTACCGGAGCAATGTAAAAACTACCAGGAGAACTCCTGTCTGGCACCTTCCCCGGTGGAGTTGTGCATGGGGTGTGTTTGGAACATTTTGTCACCGGCCGACTCCAAAATTCAGCGGTTCCCCATCTCAGCCCAGAAAGCAGGTAGAACAACTTTTGTGGTGTCTTTCAGATGCCTACCGGAGCAATGTAAAAACTACCAGGAGAACTCCTGTCTGGCACCTTCCCCGGTGGAGTTGTGCATGGGGTGTGTTTGGAACATTTTGTCACCGGCCGAGTCCAAAATTCAGCGGTTCCCCATCTCAGCCCAGAAAGCAGGTACAACAACTTTTGTGGTGCCATTCAGGTGCCTACCAAGGTAGTGTAAAAACTACCAGGAGAACTCCTGTCTGGCACCTTCCCCGGTGGAGTTGTGCATGGGGTGTGTTTGGAACATTTTGTCACCGGCCGAGTCCAAAATTCAGCGGTTCCCCATCTCAGCCCAGAAAGCAGGTAGAACAACTTTTGTGGTGCCTTTCAGCTGCCTACCAAGGTAGTGTAAAAACTACTAAGAGAACTCCTGTCTGGCACCTTCCCCGGTGGAGTTGTGCATGGGGTGTGTTTGGAACATTTTGTCACCGGCCGAGTCCAAAATTCAGCGGTTCCCCATCTCAGCCCAGAAAGCAGGTAGAACAACTTTTGTGGTGTCTTTCAGATGCCTACCAAGGTAGTGTAAAAACTACTAAGAAAACTCCTGTCTGGCACCTTCCCCGGTGGAGTTGTGCATGGGGTGTGTTTGGAACATTTTGTCACCAGCCGACTCCAAAATTCAGTGGTTCCCCATCTCAGCCCAGAAAGCAGGTAGAACAACTTTTGTGGTGTCTTTCAGATGCCTACCAAGGTAGTGTAAAAACTACTAAGAGAAATCCTATCTGGCACCTTCCCCGGTGGAGTTGTGCATGGGGTGTGTTTGGAACATTTTGTCACCGGCCGACTCCAAAATTCAGCGGTTCCCCATCTCAGCCCAGAAAGCAGGTAGAACAACTTTTGTGGTGCCATTCAGGTGCCTACCAAGGTAGTTTAAAAACTACCAGGAGAACTCCTGTCTGGCACCTTCCCCGGTGGAGTTGTGCATGGGGTGTGTTTGGAACATTTTGTCACAGGCCGACTCCAAAATTCAGCGGTTCCCCATCTCAGCCCAGAAAGCAGGTAGAACAACTTTTGTGGTGCCTTTCAGCTGCCTACCGGAGCAATGTAAAAACTACCAGGAGAACTCCTGTCTGGCACCTTCCCCGGTGGAGTTGTGCATGGGGTGTGTTTGGAACATTTTGTCACCGGCCGACTCCAAAATTCAGCGGTTCCCCATCTCAGCCCAGAAAGCAGGTAGAACAACTTTTGTGGTGTCTTTCAGATGCCTACCGGAGCAATGTAAAAACTACCAGGAGAACTCCTGTCTGGCACCTTCCCCGGTGGAGTAGTGCATGGGGTGTGTTTGGAACATTTTGTCACCGGCCGAGTCCAAAATTCAGCGGTTCCCCATCTCAGCCCAGAAAGCAGGTAGAACAACTTTTGTGGTGCCTTTCAGGTGCGTACCAAGGTAGTGTAAAAACTAATAAGAGAACACCTGTCTGGCACCTTCCCCGGTGGAGTTGTGCATGGGGTGTGTTTGGAACATTTTGTCACCGGCCGACTCCAAAATTCAGCGGTTCCCCATCTCAGCCCAGAAAGCAGGTAGAACAACTTTTGTGGTGTCTTTCAGATGCCTACCGGAGCAATGTAAAAACTACCAGGAGAACTCCTGTCTGGCACCTTCCCCGGTGGAGTTGTGCATGGGGTGTGTTTGGAACATTTTGTCACCGGCCGACTCCAAAATTCAGCGGTTCCCCATCTCAGCCCAGAAAGCAGGTAGAACAACTTTTGTGGTGTCTTTCAGATGCCTACCGGAGCAATGTAAAAACTACCAGGAGAACTCCTGTCTGGCACCTTCCCCGGTGGAGTTGTGCATGGGGTGTGTTTGGAACATTTTGTCACCGGCCGAGTCCAAAATTCAGCGGTTCCCCATCTCAGCCCAGAAAGCAGGTACAACAACTTTTGTGGTGCCATTCAGGTGCCTACCAAGGTAGTGTAAAAACTACCAGGAGAACTCCTGTCTGGCACCTTCCCCGGTGGAGTTGTGCATGGGGTGTGTTTGGAACATTTTGTCACAGGCCGACTCCAAAATTCAGCGGTTCCCCATCTCAGCCCAGAAAGCAGGTAGAACAACTTTTGTGGTGCCTTTCAGCTGCCTACCAAGGTAGTGTAAAAACTACTAAGAGAACTCCTGTCTGGCACCTTCCCCGGTGGAGTTGTGCATGGGGTGTGTTTGGAACATTTTGTCACCGGCCGAGTCCAAAATTCAGCGGTTCCCCATCTCAGCCCAGAAAGCAGGTAGAACAACTTTTGTGGTGTCTTTCAGATGCCTACCAAGGTAGTGTAAAAACTACTAAGAAAACTCCTGTCTGGCACCTTCCCCGGTGGAGTTGTGCATGGGGTGTGTTTGGAACATTTTGTCACCGGCCGAGTCCAAAATTCAGCGGTTCCCCATCTCAGCCCAGAAAGCAGGTAGAACAACTTTTGTGGTGTCTTTCAGATGCCTACCGGAGCAATGTAAAAACTACCAGGAGAACTCCTGTCTGGCACCTTCCCCGGTGGAGTTGTGCATGGGGTGTGTTTGGAACATTTTGTCACCAGCCGAGTCCAAAATTCAGCGGTTCCCCATCTCAGCCCAGAAAGCAGGTACAACAACTTTTGTGGTGCCTTTCAGCTGCCTACCAAGGTAGTGTAAAAACTAATAAGAGAACACCTGTCTGGCACCTTCCCCGGTGGAGTTGTGCAAGGGGTGTGTTTGGAACATTTTGTCACCAGCCGAGTCCAAAATTCAGCGGTTCCCCATCTCAGCCCAGAAAGCAGGTAGAACAACTTTTGTGGTGTCTTTCAGATGCCTACCAAGGTAGTGTAAAAACTACTAAGAGAACTCCTGTCTGGCACCTTCCCCGGTGGAGTTGTGCATGGGGTGTGTTTGGAACATTTTGTCACCGGCCGACTCCAAAATTCAGCGGTTCCCCATCTCAGCCCAGAAAGCAGGTAGAACAACTTTTGTGGTGTCCTTAAGGTGCCTACCAAGGTAGTGTAAAAACTAATAAGAGAACACCTGTCTGGCACCTTCCCCGGTGGAGTTGTGCATGGGGTGTGTTTGGAACATTTTGTCACCAGCCGAGTCCAAAATTCAGCGGTTCCCCATCTCAGCCCAGAAAGCAGGTAGAACAACTTTTGTGGTGCCTTTCAGCTGCCTACCAAGGTAGTGTAAAAACTACTAAGAGAACTCCTGTCTGGCACCTTCCCCGGTGGAGTTGTGCATGGGGTGTGTTTGGAACATTTTGTCACCGGCCGAGTCCAAAATTCAGCGGTTCCCCATCTCAGCCCAGAAAGCAGGTAGAACAACTTTTGTGGTGTCTTTCAGATGCCTACCGGAGCAATGTAAAAACTACCAGGAGAACTCCTGTCTGGCACCTTCCCCGGTGGAGTTGTGCATGGGGTGTGTTTGGAACATTTTGTCCCCAGCCGAGTCCAAAATTCAGCGGTTCCCCATCTCAGCCCAGAAAGCAGGTAGAACAACTTTTGTTGTGTCTTTCAGCTGCCTACCAAGGTAGTGTAAAAACTACTAAGAGAACTCCTGTCTGGCACCTTCCCCGGTGGAGTTGTGCATGGGGTGTGTTTGGAATATTTTGTCACCAGCCGACTCCAAAATTCAGCGGTTCCCCATCTCAGCCCAGAAAGCAGGTAGAACAACTTTTGTGGTGCCATTCAGGTGCGTACCAAGGTAGTGTAAAAACTACCAGGAGAACTCCTGTCTGGCACCTTCCCCGGTGGAGTTGTGCATGGGGTGTGTTCGGAACATTTTGTCACCGGCCGAGTCCAAAATTCAGCGGTTCCCCATCTCAGCCCAGAAAGCAGGTAGAACAACTTTTGTGGTGTCTTTCAGATGCCTACCGGAGCAATGTAAAAACTACCAGGAGAACTCCTGTCTGGCACCTTCCCCGGTGGAGTTGTGCAGGGGGTGTGTTTGGAACATTTTGTCACCGGCCGAGTCCAAAATTCAGCGGTTCCCCATCTCAGCCCAGAAAGCAGGTAGAACAACTTTTGTGGTGTCTTTCAGGTGCCTACCAAGGTAGTGTAAAAACTATTAAGAGAACTCCTGTCTGGCACCTTCCCCGGTGGAGTTGTGCATGGGGTGTGTTTGGAAAATTTGTCACCAGCCGAGTCCAAAATTCAGCGGTTCCCCATCTCAGCCCAGAAAGCAGGTGGAACAACTTTTGTGGTGTCTTTCAGATGCCTACCGGAGCAATGTAAAAACTACCAGGAGAACTCCTGTCTGGCACCTTCCCCGGTGGAGTTGCGCATGGGGTGTGTTTGGAACATTTTGTCACCAGCCGACTCCAAAATTCAGCGGTTCCCCATCTCAGCCCAGAAAGCAGGTAGAACAACTTTTGTGGTGTCTTTCAGGTGCCTACCAAGGTAGTGTAAAAACTACTAAGAGAACTCCTGTCTGGCACCTTCCCCGGTGGAGTTGTGCATGGGGTGTGTTTGGAACATTTTGTCACCGGCCGACTCCAAAATTCAGCGGTTCCCCATCTCAGCCCAGAAAGCAGGTAGAACAACTTTTGTGGTGTCTTTCAGATGCCTACCGGAGCAATGTAAAAACTACCAGGAGAACTCCTGTCTGGCACCTTCCCCGGTGGAGTTGTGCATGGGGTGTCTTTGGAACATTTTGTCACCAGCTGACTCCAAAATTCAGCGGTTCCCCATCTCAGCCCAGAAAGCAGGTACAACAACTTTTGTGGTGCCTTTCAGCTGCCTACCAAGGTAGTGTAAAAACTACCAGGAGAACTCCTGTCTGGCACCTTCCCCGGTGGAGTTGTGCATGGGGTGTGTTTGGAACATTTTGTCACCAGCCGACTCCAAAATTCAGCGGTTCCCCATCTCAGCCCAGAAAGCAGGTAGAACAACTTTTGTGGTGTCTTTCAGATGCCTACCGGAGCAATGTAAAAACTACCAGGAGAACTCCTGTCTGGCACCTTCCCCGGTGGAGTTGTGCATGGGGTGTGTTTGGAACATTTTGTCACCGGCCGAGTCCAAAATTCAGCGGTTCCCCATCTCAGCCCAGAAAGCAGGTAGAACAACTTTTGTGGTGCCTTTCAGCTGCCTACCAAGGTAGTGTAAAAACTACTAAGAGAACTCCTGTCTGGCACCTTCCCCGGTGGAGTTGTGCATGGGGTGTCTTTGGAACATTTTGTCACCAGCCGACTCCAAAATTCAGCGGTTCCCCATCTCAGCCCAGAAAGCAGGTAGAACAACTTTTGTGGTGTCTTTCAGATGCCTACCGGAGCAATGTAAAAACTACCAGGAGAACTCCTGTCTGGCACCTTCCCCGGTGGAGTTGTGCATGGGGTGTGTTTGGAACATTTTGTCACCAGCCGACTCCAAAATTCAGCGGTTCCCCATCTCAGCCCAGAAAGCAGGTAGAACAACTTTTGTGGTGTCTTTCAGATGCCTACCAAGGTAGTGTAAAAACTATTAAGAGAACTCCTGTCTGGCACCTTCCCCGGTGGAGTTGTGCATGGGGTGTGTTTGGAACATTTTGTCACCGGCCGAGTCCAAAATTCAGCGGTTCCCCATCTCAGCCCAGAAAGCAGGTAGAACAACTTTTGTGGTGCCTTTCAGGTGCGTACCAAGGTAGTGTAAAAACTACCAGGAGAACTCCTGTCTGGCACCTTCCCCGGTGGAGTTGTGCATGGGGTGTGTTTGGAACATTTTGTCACCGGCCGAGTCCAAAATTCAGCGGTTCCCCATCTCAGCCCAGAAAGCAGGTAGAACAACTTTTGTGGTGTCTTTCAGATGCCTACCGGAGCAATGTAAAAACTACCAGGAGAACTCCTGTCTGGCACCTTCCCCGGTGGAGTTGTGCATGGGGTGTGTTTGGAACATTTTGTCACCGGCCGAGTCCAAAATTCAGCGGTTCCCCATCTCAGCCCAGAAAGCAGGTAGAACAACTTTTGTGGTGTCTTTCAGATGCCTACCGGAGCAATGTAAAAACTACCAGGAGAACTCCTGTCTGGCACCTTCCCCGGTGGAGTTGTGCATGGGGTGTGTTTGGAACATTTTGTCACCGGCCGACTCCAAAATTCAGCGGTTCCCCATCTCTAGCCCAGAAATCAGGTAGAACAACTTTTGTGGTGCCATTCAGGTGCGTACCAAGGTAGTGTAAAAACTACCAGGAGAACTCCTGTCTGGCACCTTCCCCGGTGGAGTTGTGCATGGGGTGTCTTTGGAACATTTTGTCACCGGCCGAGTCCAAAATTCAGCGGTTCCCCATCTCAGCCCAGAAAGCAGGTAGAACAACTTTTGTGGTGTCTTTCAGATGCCTACCAAGGTAGTGTAAAAACTACTAAGAAAACTCCTGTCTGGCACCTTCCCCGGTGGAGTTGTGCATGGGGTGTCTTTGGAACATTTTGTCACCGGCCGACTCCAAAATTCAGCGGTTCCCCATCTCAGCCCAGAAAGCAGGTAGAACAACTTTTGTGGTGTCTTTCAGATGCCTACCGGAGCAATGTAAAAACTACCAGGAGAACTCCTGTCTGGCACCTTCCCCGGTGGAGTTGTGCATGGGGTGTCTTTGGAACATTTTGTCACCGGCCGACTCCAAAATTCAGCGGTTCCCCATCTCTAGCCCAGAAAGCAGGTAGAACAACTTTTGTGGTGTCTTTCAGCTGCCTACCAAGGTAGTGTAAAAACTACTAAGAGAACTCCTGTCTGGCACCTTCCCCGGTGGAGTTGTGCATGGGGTGTGTTTGGAACATTTTGTCACCAGCCGAGTCCAAAATTCAGCGGTTCCCCATCTCAGCCCAGAAAGCAGGTAGAACAACTTTTGTGGTGTCTTTCAGATGCCTACCGGAGCAATGTAAAAACTACCAGGAGAACTCCTGTCTGGCACCTTCCCCGGTGGAGTTGTGCATGGGGTGTGTTTGGAACATTTTGTCACCGGCCGACTCCAAAATTCAGCGGTTCCCCATCTCAGGCCAGAAAGCAGGTAGAACAACTTTTGTGGTGTCTTTCAGCTGCCTACCAAGGTAGTGTAAAAACTACTAAGAGAACTCCTGTCTGGCACCTTCCCCGGTGGAGTTGTGCATGGGGTGTCTTTGGAACATTTTGTCACCAGCCGACTCCAAAATTCAGCGGTTCCCCATCTCAGCCCAGAAAGCAGGTAGAACAACTTTTGTGGTGTCTTTCAGATGCCTACCGGAGCAATGTAAAAACTACCAGGAGAACTCCTGTCTGGCACCTTCCCCGGTGGAGTTGTGCATGGGGTGTGTTTGGAACATTTTGTCACCAGCCGACTCCAAAATTCAGCGGTTCCCCATCTCAGCCCAGAAAGCAGGTAGAACAACTTTTGTGGTGTCTTTCAGATGCCTACCGGAGCAATGTAAAAACTACCAGGAGAACTCCTGTCTGGCACCTTCCCCGGTGGAGTTGTGCATGGGGTGTGTTTGGAACATTTTGTCACCGGCCGACTCCAAAATTCAGCGGTTCCCCATCTCAGCCCAGAAAGCAGGTAGAACAACTTTTGTGGTGTCTTTCAGCTGCCTACCAAGGTAGTGTAAAAACTACTAAGAGAACTCCTGTCTGGCACCTTCCCCGGTGGAGTTGTGCATGGGGTGTCTTTGGAACATTTTGTCACCAGCCGACTCCAAAATTCAGCGGTTCCCCATCTCAGCCCAGAAAGCAGGTAGAACAACTTTTGTGGTGTCTTTCAGATGCCTACCGGAGCAATGTAAAAACTACCAGGAGAACTCCTGTCTGGCACCTTCCCCGGTGGAGTTGTGCATGGGGTGTGTTTGGAACATTTTGTCACCAGCCGAGTCCAAAATTCAGCGGTTCCCCATCTCAGCCCAGAAAGCAGGTAGAACAACTTTTGTGGTGCCTTTCAGCTGCCTACCAAGGTAGTGTAAAAACTATTAAGAGAACTCCTGTCTGGCACCTTCCCCGGTGGAGTTGTGCATGGGGTGTGTTTGGAACATTTTGTCACCGGCCGAGTCCAAAATTCAGCGGTTCCCCATCTCAGCCCAGAAAGCAGGTAGAACAACTTTTGTGGTGCCTTTCAGGTGCGTACCAAGGTAGTGTAAAAACTACCAGGAGAACTCCTGTCTGGCACCTTCCCCGGTGGAGTTGTGCATGGGGTGTGTTTGGAACATTTTGTCACCGGCCGAGTCCAAAATTCAGCGGTTCCCCATCTCAGCCCAGAAAGCAGGTAGAACAACTTTTGTGGTGTCTTTCAGATGCCTACCGGAGCAATGTAAAAACTACCAGGAGAACTCCTGTCTGGCACCTTCCCCGGTGGAGTTGTGCATGGGCTGTCTTTGGAACATTTTGTCACCGGCCGACTCCAAAATTCAGCGGTTCCCCATCTCAGCCCAGAAAGCAGGTAGAACAACTTTTGTGGTGTCTTTCAGATGCCTACCGGAGCAATGTAAAAACTACCAGGAGAACTCCTGTCTGGCACCTTCCCCGGTGGAGTTGTGCATGGGGTGTGTTTGGAACATTTTGTCACCAGCCGAGTCCAAAATTCAGCGGTTCCCCATCTCAGCCCAGAAAGCAGGTAGAACAACTTTTGTGGTGTCTTTCAGGTGCCTACCAAGGTAGTGTAAAAACTAATAAGAGAACACCTGTCTGGCACCTTCCCCGGTGGAGTTGTGCAAGGGGTGTGTTTGGAACATTTTGTCACCAGCCGAGTCCAAAATTCAGCGGTTCCCCATCTCAGCCCAGAAAGCAGGTAGAACAACTTTTGTGGTGTCTTTCAGGTGCCTACCAAGGTAGTGTAAAAACTACTAAGAGAACTCCTGTCTGGCACCTTCCCCGGTGGAGTTGTGCATGGGGTGTGTTTGGAACATTTTGTCACCAGCCGACTCCAAAATTCAGCGGTTCCCCATCTCAGCCCAGAAAGTAGGTAGAACAACTTTTGTGGTGCCATTCAGGTGCGTACCAAGGTAGTGTAAAAACTACCAGGAGAACTCCTGTCTGGCACCTTCCCCGGTGGAGTTGTGCATGGGGTGTGTTTGGAACATTTTGTCACCAGCCGAGTCCAAAATTCAGCGGTTCCCCATCTCAGCCCAGAAAGCAGGTAGAACAACTTTTGTGGTGTCTTTCAGCTGCCTACCAAGGTAGTGTAAAAACTACTAAGAGAACTCCTGTCTGGCACCTTCCCCGGTGGAGTTGTGCATGGGGTGTGTTTGGAATATTTTGTCACCAGCCGACTCCAAAATTCAGCGGTTCCCCATCTCAGCCCAGAAAGCAGGTAGAACAACTTTTGTGGTGCCATTCAGGTGCGTACCAAGGTAGTGTAAAAACTACCAGGAGAACTCCTGTCTGGCACCTTCCCCGGTGGAGTTGTGCATGGGGTGTGTTTGGAACATTTTGTCACCGGCCGACTCCAAAATTCAGCGGTTCCCCATCTCAGCCCAGAAAGCAGGTAGAACAACTTTTGTGGTGTCTTTCAGATGCCTACCGGAGCAATGTAAAAACTACCAGGAGAACTCCTGTCTGGCACCTTCCCCGGTGGAGTTGTGCATAGGGTGTCTTTGGAACATTTTGTCACCGGCCGACTCCAAAATTCAGCGGTTCCCCATCTCAGCCCAGAAAGCAGGTAGAACAACTTTTGTGCTGCCTTTCAGCTGCCTACCAAGGTAGTGTAAAAACTACTAAGAGAACTCCTGTCTGGCACCTTCCCCGGTGGAGTTGTGCATGGGGTGTCTTTGGAACATTTTGTCACCAGCCGACTCCAAAATTCAGCGGTTCCCCATCTCAGCCCAGAAAGCAGGTAGAACAACTTTTGTGGTGTCTTTCAGATGCCTACCAAGGTAGTGTAAAAACTATTAAGAGAACTCCTGTCTGGCACCTTCCCCGGTGGAGTTGTGCATGGGGTGTGTTTGGAACATTTTGTCACCAGCCGACTCCAAAATTCAGCGGTTCCCCATCTCAGCCCAGAAAGCAGGTAGAACAACTTTTGTGGTGTCTTTCAGATGCCTACCAAGGTAGTGTAAAAACTACTAAGAGAACTCCTGTCTGGCACCTTCCCCGGTGGAGTTGTGCATGGGGTGTGTTTGGAACATTTTGTCACCGGCCGAGTCCAAAATTCAGCGGTTCCCCATCTCAGCCCAGAAAGCAGGTAGAACAACTTTTGTGGTGTCTTTCAGATGCCTACCAAGGTAGTGTAAAAACTAATAAGAGAACACCTGTCTGACACCTTCCCCGGTGGAGTTGTGCAAGGGGTGTGTTTGGAACATTTTGTCACCAGCCGAGTCCAAAATTCAGCGGTTCCCCATCTCAGCCCAGAAAGCAGGTAGAACAACTTTTGTGGTGCCTTTCAGCTGCCAACCAAGGTAGTGTAAAAACTACCAGGAGAACTCCTGTCTGGCACCTTCCCCGGTGGAGTTGTGCATGGGGTGTGTTTGGAACATTTTGTCACCAGCCGAGTCCAAAATTCAGCGGTTCCCCATCTCAGCCCAGAAAGCAGGTAGAACAACTTTTGTGGTGTCTTTCAGATGCCTACCAAGGTAGTGTAAAAACTACTAAGAGAACTCCTGTCTGGCACCTTCCCCGGTGGAGTTGTGCATGGGGTGTGTTTGGAATATTTTGTCACCAGCCGACTCCAAAATTCAGCGGTTCCCCATCTCAGCCCAGAAAGCAGGTAGAACAACTTTTGTGGTGTCTTTCAGCTGCCTACCAAGGTAGTGTAAAAACTACTAAGAGAACTCCTGTCTGGCACCTTCCCCGGTGGAGTTGTGCATGGGGTGTGTTTGGAATATTTTGTCACCGGCCGAGTCCAAAATTCAGCGGTTCCCCATCTCAGCCCAGAAAGCAGGTAGAACAACTTTTGTGGTGCCATTCAGGTGCGTACCAAGGTAGTGTAAAAACTACCAGGAGAACTCCTGTCTGGCACCTTCCCCGGTGGAGTTGTGCATGGGCTGTCTTTGGAACATTTTGTCACCGGCCGACTCCAAAATTCAGCGGTTCCCCATCTCAGCCCAGAAAGCAGGTAGAACAACTTTTGTGGTGTCTTTCAGATGCCTACCGGAGCAATGTAAAAACTACCAGGAGAACTCCTGTCTGGCACCTTCCCCGGTGGAGTTGTGCATGGGGTGTCTTTGGAACATTTTGTCACCGGCCGAGTCCAAAATTCAGCGGTTCCCCATCTCAGCCCAGAAAGCAGGTAGAACAACTTTTGTGGTGCCTTTCAGCTGCCTACCAAGGTAGTGTAAAAACTACTAAGAGAACTCCTGTCTGGCACCTTCCCCGGTGGAGTTGTGCATGGGGTGTGTTTGGAACATTTTGTCACCGGCCGAGTCCAAAATTCAGCGGTTCCCCATCTCAGCCCAGAAAGCAGGTAGAACAACTTTTGTGGTGCCTTTCAGCTGCCTACCAAGGTAGTGTAAAAACTACCAGGAGAACTCCTGTCTGGCACCTTCCCCGGTGGAGTTGTGCATGGGGTGTGTTTGGAACATTTTGTCACCAGCCGAGTCCAAAATTCAGCGGTTCCCCATCTCAGCCCAGAAAGCAGGTAGAACAACTTTTGTGGTGTCTTTCAGATGCCTACCAAGGTAGTGTAAAAACTAATAAGAGAACACCTGTCTGGCACCTTCCCCGGTGGAGTTGTGCATGGGGTGTCTTTGGAACATTTTGTCACCGGCCGACTCCAAAATTCAGCGGTTCCCCATCTCAGCCCAGAAAGCAGGTAGAACAACTTTTGTGGTGTCTTTCAGATGCCTACCGGAGCAATGTAAAAACTACCAGGAGAACTCCTGTCTGGCACCTTCCCCGGTGGAGTTGTGCATGGGGTGTGTTTGGAACATTTTGTCACCGGCCGAGTCCAAAATTCAGCGGTTCCCCATCTCAGCCCAGAAAGCAGGTAGAACAACTTTTGTGGTGTCTTTCAGGTGCCTACCAAGGTAGTGTAAAAACTAATAAGAGAACACCTGTCTGGCACCTTCCCCGGTGGAGTTGTGCAAGGGGTGTGTTTGGAACATTTTGTCACCAGCCGAGTCCAAAATTCAGCGGTTCCCCATCTCAGCCCAGAAAGCAGGTAGAACAACTTTTGTGGTGTCTTTCAGCTGCCTACCAAGGTAGTGTAAAAACTATTAAGAGAACTCCTGTCTGGCACCTTCCCCGGTGGAGTTGTGCATGGGGTGTGTTTGGAACATTTTGTCACCGGCCGAGTCCAAAATTCAGCGGTTCCCCATCTCAGCCCAGAAAGCAGGTAGAACAACTTTTGTTGTGCCGTTCAGGTGCCTACCAAGGTAGTGTAAAAACTACCAGGAGAACTCCTGTCTGGCACCTTCCCCAGTGGAGTTGTGCATGGGGTGTGTTTGGAACATTTTGTCACAGGCCGAGTCCAAAATTCAGCGGTTCCCCATCTCAGCCCAGAAAGCAGGTAGAACAACTTTTGTGGTGCCTTTCAGATGCCTACCGGAGCAATGTAAAAACTACCAGGAGAACTCCTGTCTGGCACCTTCCCCGGTGGAGTTGTGCATGGGGTGTCTTTGGAACATTTTGTCACCGGCCGAGTCCAAAATTCAGCGGTTCCCCATCTCAGCCCAGAAAGCAGGTAGAACAACTTTTGTGGTGCCTTTCAGCTGCCTACCAAGGTAGTGTAAAAACTACCAGGAGAACTCCTGTCTGGCACCTTCCCCGGTGGAGTTGTGCATGGGGTGTGTTTGGAACATTTTGTCACCAGCCGAGTCCAAAATTCAGCGGTTCCCCATCTCAGCCCAGAAAGCAGGTAGAACAACTTTTGTGGTGCCTTTCAGCTGCCTACCAAGGTAGTGTAAAAACTATTAAGAGAACTCCTGTCTGGCACCTTCCCCGGTGGAGTTGTGCATGGGGTGTGTTTGGAACATTTTGTCACCGGCCGACTCCAAAATTCAGCGGTTCCCCATCTCAGCCCAGAAAGCAGGTAGAACAACTCTTGTGGTGTCTTTCAGATGCCTACCGGAGCAATGTAAAAACTACCAGGAGAACTCCTGTCTGGCACCTTCCCCGGTGGAGTTGTGCATGGGGTGTGTTTGGAACATTTTGTCACCGGCCGAGTCCAAAATTCAGCGGTTCCCCATCTCAGCCCAGAAAGCAGGTAGAACAACTTTTGTGGTGCCTTTCAGATGCCTACCAAGGTAGTGTAAAAACTACTAAGAGAACTCCTGTCTGGCACCTTCCCCGGTGGAGTTGTGCATGGGGTGTGTTTGGAACATTTTGTCACCGGCCGAGTCCAAAATTCAGCGGTTCCCCATCTCAGCCCAGAAAGCAGGTAGAACAACTTTTGTGGTGTCTTTCAGATGCCTACCAAGGTAGTGTAAAAACTACCAGGAGAACTCCTGTCTGGCACCTTCCCCGGTGGAGTTGTGCATGGGGTGTGTTTGGAACATTTTGTCACAGGCCGAGTCCAAAATTCAGCGGTTCCCCATCTCAGCCCAGAAAGCAGGTAGAACAACTTTTGTGGTGTCTTTCAGATGCCTACCGGAGCAATGTAAAAACTACCAGGAGAACTCCTGTCTGGCACCTTCCCCGGTGGAGTTGTGCATGGGGTGTGTTTGGAACATTTTGTCACCGGCCGAGTCCAAAATTCAGCGGTTCCCCATCTCAGCCCAGAAAGCAGGTAGAACAACTTTTGTGGTGTCTTTCAGATGCCTACCAAGGTAGTGTAAAAACTACTAAGAGAACACCTGTCTGGCACCTTCCCCGGTGGAGTTGTGCATGGGGTGTCTTTGGAACATTTTGTCACCGGCCGACTCCAAAATTCAGCGGTTCCCCATCTCAGGCCAGAAAGCAGGTAGAACAACTTTTGTGGTGCCTTTCAGCTGCCTACCAAGGTAGTGTAAAAACTACTAAGAGAACTCCTGTCTGGCACCTTCCCCGGTGGAGTTGTGCATGGGGTGTGTTTGGAACATTTTGTCACCGGCCGAGTCCAAAATTCAGCGGTTCCCCATCTCAGCCCAGAAAGCAGGTAGAACAACTTTTGTGGTGTCTTTCAGATGCCTACCGGAGCAATGTAAAAACTACCAGGAGAACTCCTGTCTGGCACCTTCCCCGGTGGAGTTGTGCATGGGGTGTGTTTGGAACATTTTGTCACCGGCCGACTCCAAAATTCAGCGGTTCCCCATCTCAGCCCAGAAAGCAGGTAGAACAACTTTTGTGGTGTCTTTCAGATGCCTACCGGAGCAATGTAAAAACTACCAGGAGAACTCCTGTCTGGCACCTTCCCCGGTGGAGTTGTGCATGGGGTGTCTTTGGAACATTTTGTCACCGGCCGACTCCAAAATTCAGCGGTTCCCCATCTCAGCCCAGAAAGCAGGTAGAACAACTTTTGTGGTGCCTTTCAGGTGCGTACCAAGGTAGTGTAAAAACTACCAGGAGAACTCCTGTCTGGCACCTTCCCCGGTGGAGTTGTGCATGGGGTGTGTTTGGAACATTTTGTCACCGGCCGACTCCAAAATTCAGCGGTTCCCCATCTCAGCCCAGAAAGCAGGTAGAACAACTTTTGTGGTGTCTTTCAGCTGCCTACCGGAGCAATGTAAAAACTACCAGGAGAACTCCTGTCTGGCACCTTCCCCGGTGGAGTTGTGCATGGGGTGTGTTTGGAACATTTTGTCACCGGCCGAGTCCAAAATTCAGCGGTTCCCCATCTCAGCCCAGAAAGCAGGTAGAACAACTTTTGTGGTGCCTTTCAGATGCCTACCGGAGCAATGTAAAAACTACCAGGAGACCTCCTGTCTGGCACCTTCCCCGGTGGAGTTGTGCATGGGGTGTCTTTGGAACATTTTTCACCAGCCGACTCCAAAATTCAGCGGTTCCCCATCTCAGCCCAGAAAGCAGGTAGAACAACTTTTGTGGTGTCTTTCAGATGCCTACCGGAGCAATGTAAAAACTACCAGGAGAACTCCTGTCTGGCACCTTCCCCGGTGGAGTTGTGCATGGGGTGTCTTTGGAACATTTTGTCACCGGCCGAGTCCAAAATTCAGCGGTTCCCCATCTCAGCCCAGAAAGCAGGTAGAACAACTTTTGTGGTGTCTTTCAGATGCCTACCGGAGCAATGTAAAAACTACCAGGAGAACTCCTGTCTGGCACCTTCCCCGGTGGAGTTGTGCATGGGGTGTGTTTGGAACATTTTGTCACCGGCCGAGTCCAAAATTCAGCGGTTCCCCATCTCAGCCCAGAAAGCAGGTAGAACAACTTTTGTGGTGCCTTTCAGATGCCTACCAAGGTAGTGTAAAAACTACCAGGAGAACTCCTGTCTGGCACCTTCCCCGGTGGAGTTGTGCATGGGGTGTGTTTGGAACATTTTGTCACCAGCCGAGTCCAAAATTCAGCGGTTCCCCATCTCAGCCCAGAAAGCAGGTAGAACAACTTTTGTGGTGTCTTTCAGATGCCTACCAAGGTAGTGTAAAAACTATTAAGAGAACTCCTGTCTGGCACCTTCCCCGGTGGAGTTGTGCATGGGGTGTCTTTGGAACATTTTGTCACCGGCCGACTCCAAAATTCAGCGGTTCCCCATCTCAGCCCAGAAAGCAGGTAGAACAACTTTTGTGGTGTCTTTCAGATGCCTACCGGAGCAATGTAAAAACTACCAGGAGAACTCCTGTCTGGCACCTTCCCCGGTGGAGTTGTGCATGGGGTGTGTTTGGAACATTTTGTCACCGGCCGACTCCAAAATTCAGCGGTTCCCCATCTCAGCCCAGAAAGCAGGTAGAACAACTTTTGTGGTGTCTTTCAGGTGCCTACCAAGGTAGTGTAAAAACTAATAAGAGAACACCTGTCTGGCACCTTCCCCGGTGGAGTTGTGCAAGGGGTGTGTTTGGAACATTTTGTCACCAGCCGAGTCCAAAATTCAGCGGTTCCCCATCTCAGCCCAGAAAGCAGGTAGAACAACTTTTGTGGTGCCTTTCAGCTGCCTACCAAGGTAGTGTAAAAACTATTAAGAGAACTCCTGTCTGGCACCTTCCCCGGTGGAGTTGTGCATGGGGTGTGTTTGGAACATTTTGTCACCAGCCGACTCCAAAATTCAGCGGTTCCCCATCTCAGCCCAGAAAGCAGGTAGAACAACTTTTGTGGTGTCTTTCAGATGCCTACTGGAGCAATGTAAAAACTACCAGGAGAACTCCTGTCTGGCACCTTCCCCAGTGGAGTTGTGCATGGGGTGTGTTTGGAACATTTTGTCACCGGCCGAGTCCAAAATTCAGCGGTTCCCCATCTCAGCCCAGAAAGCAGGTAGAACAACTTTTGTGGTGTCTTTCAGATGCCTACCGGAGCAATGTAAAAACTACCAGGAGAACTCCTGTCTGGCACCTTCCCCGGTGGAGTTGTGCATGGGGTGTCTTTGGAACATTTTGTCACCGGCCGACTCCAAAATTCAGCGGTTCCCCATCTCAACCCAGAAAGCAGGTAGAACAACTTTTGTGGTGCCATTCAGGTGCCTACCAAGGTAGTGTAAAAACTACCAGGAGAACTCCTGTCTGGCACCTTCCCCGGTGGAGTTGTGCATGGGGTGTGTTTGGAACATTTTGTCACAGGCCGAGTCCAAAATTCAGCGGTTCCCCATCTCAGCCCAGAAAGCAGGTAGAACAACTTTTGTGCTGCCTTTCAGGTGCCTACCAAGGTAGTGTAAAAACTACTAAGAGAACTCCTGTCTGGCACCTTCCCCGGTGGAGTTGTGCATGGGGTGTGTTTGGAACATTTTGTCACCAGCCGAGTCCAAAATTCAGCGGTTCCCCATCTCAGCCCAGAAAGCAGGTAGAACAACTTTTGTGGTGCCTTTCAGCTGCCTACCAAGGTAGTGTAAAAACTACTAAGAGAACTCCTGTCTGGCACCTTCCCCGGTGGAGTTGTGCATGGGGTGTGTTTGGAACATTTTGTCACCGGCCGAGTCCAAAATTCAGCGGTTCCCCATCTCAGCCCAGAAAGCAGGTAGAACAACTTTTGTGGTGTCTTTCAGATGCCTACCAAGGTAGTGTAAAAACTACTAAGAGAACACCTGTCTGGCACCTTCCCCGGTGGAGTTGTGCAAGGGGTGTGTTTGGAACATTTTGTCACCAGCCGAGTCCAAAATTCAGCGGTTCCCCATCTCAGCCCAGAAAGCAGGTAGAACAACTTTAGTGGTGCCTTTCAGATGCCTACCAAGGTAGTGTAAAAACTACTAAGAGAACTCCTGTCTGGCACCTTCCCCGGTGGAGTTGTGCATGGGGTGTGTTTGGAACATTTTGTCACCGGCCGACTCCAAAATTCAGCGGTTCCCCATCTCAGCCCAGAAAGCAGGTAGAACAACTTTTGTGGTGTCTTTCAGATGCCTACAGGAGCAATGTAAAAACTACCAGGAGAACTCCTGTCTGGCACCTTCCCCGGTGGAGTTGTGCATGGGGTGTCTTTGGAACATTTTGTCACCGGCCGAGTCCAAAATTCAGCGGTTCCCCATCTCAGCCCAGAAAGCAGGTAGAACAACTTTTGTGGTGCCTTTCAGGTGCGTACCAAGGTAGTGTAAAAACTACCAGGAGAACTCCTGTCTGGCACCTTCCCCGGTGGAGTTGTGCATGGGGTGTGTTTGGAACATTTTGTCACCGGCCGACTCCAAAATTCAGCGGTTCCCCATCTCAGCCCAGAAAGCAGGTAGAACAACTTTTGTGGTGTCTTTCAGATGCCTACCGGAGCAATGTAAAAACTACCAGGAGAACTCCTGTCTGACACCTTCCCCGGTGGAGTTGTGCATGGGGTGTCTTTGGAACATTTTTCACCAGCCGACTCCAAAATTCAGCGGTTCCCCATCTCAGCCCAGAAAGCAGGTAGAACAACTTTTGTGGTGTCTTTCAGCTGCCTACCGGAGCAATGTAAAAACTACCAGGAGAACTCCTGTCTGGCACCTTCCCCGGTGGAGTTGTGCATGGGGTGTGTTTGGAACATTTTGTCACCGGCCGAGTCCAAAATTCAGCGGTTCCCCATCTCAGCCCAGAAAGCAGGTAGAACAACTTTTGTGGTGTCTTTCAGATGCCTACTGGAGCAATGTAAAAACTACCAGGAGAACTCCTGTCTGGCACCTTCCCCGGTGGAGTTGTGCATGGGGTGTGTTTGGAACATTTTGTCACCGGCCGACTCCAAAATTCAGCGGTTCCCCATCTCAGCCCAGAAAGCAGGTAGAACAACTTTTGTGGTGTCTTTCAGATGCCTACCGGAGCAATGTAAAAACTACCAGGAGAACTCCTGTCTGGCACCTTCCCCGGTGGAGTTGTGCATGGGGTGTCTTTGGAACATTTTTCACCAGCCGACTCCAAAATTCAGCGGTTCCCCATCTCAGCCCAGAAAGCAGGTAGAACAACTTTTGTGGTGTCTTTCAGATGCCTACCGGAGCAATGTAAAAACTACCAGGAGAACTCCTGTCTGGCACCTTCCCCGGTGGAGTTGTGCATGGGGTGTCTTTGGAACATTTTTCACCGGCCGACTCCAAAATTCAGCGGTTCCCCATCTCAGCCCAGAAAGCAGGTAGAACAACTTTTGTGGTGTCTTTCAGATGCCTACCTGAACAATGTAAAAACTACCAGGAGAACTCCTGTCTGGCACCTTCCCCGGTGGAGTTGTGCATGGGGTGTGTTTGGAACATTTTGTCACCAGCCGACTCCAAAATTCAGCGGTTCCCCATCTCAGCCCAGAAAGCAGGTAGAACAACTTTTGTGGTGCCTTTCAGCTGCCTACCAAGGTAGTGTAAAAACTACTAAGAGAACTCCTGTCTGGCACCTTCCCCGGTGGAGTTGTGCATGGGGTGTGTTTGGAACATTTTGTCACCGGCCGAGTCCAAAATTCAGCGGTTCCCCATCTCAGCCCAGAAAGCAGGTAGAACAACTTTTGTGGTGTCTTTCAGATGCCTACCGGAGCAATGTAAAAACTACCAGGAGAACTCCTGTCTGGCACCTTCCCCGGTGGAGTTGTGCATGGGGTGTGTTTGGAACATTTTGTCACCGGCCGACTCCAAAATTCAGCGGTTCCCCATCTCAGCCCAGAAAGCAGGTAGAACAACTTTTGTGGTGTCTTTCAGATGCCTACCGGAGCAATGTAAAAACTACCAGGAGAACTCCTGTCTGGCACCTTCCCCGGTGGAGTTGTGCATGGGGTGTGTTTGGAATATTTTGTCACCAGCCGACTCCAAAATTCAGCGGTTCCCCATCTCAGCCCAGAAAGCAGGTAGAACAACTTTTGTGGTGCCATTCAGGTGCCTACCAAGGTAGTGTAAAAACTACCAGGAGAACTCCTGTCTGGCACCTTCCCCGGTGGAGTTGTGCATGGGGTGTGTTTGGAACATTTTGTCACCAGCCGACTCCAAAATTCAGTGGTTCCCCATCTCAGCCCAGAAAGCAGGTAGAACAACTTTTGTGGTGTCTTTCAGCTGCCTACCAAGGTAGTGTAAAAACTATTAAGAGAACTCCTGTCTGGCACCTTCCCCGGTGGAGTTGTGCATGGGGTGTGTTTGGAACATTTTGTCACCAGCCGACTCCAAAATTCAGCGGTTCCCCATCTCAGCCCAGAAAGCAGGTAGAACAACTTTTGTGGTGTCTTTCAGATGCCTACCAAGGTAGTGTAAAAACTATTAAGAGAACTCCTGTCTGGCACCTTCCCCGGTGGAGTTGTGCATGGGGTGTCTTTGGAACATTTTGTCACCGGCCGACTCCAAAATTCAGCGGTTCCCCATCTCAGCCCAGAAAGCAGGTAGAACAACTTTTGTGGTGTCTTTCAGATGCCTACCGGAGCAATGTAAAAACTACCAGGAGAACTCCTGTCTGGCACCTTCCCCGGTGGAGTTGTGCATGGGGTGTCTTTGGAACATTTTGTCACCGGCCGACTCCAAAATTCAGCGGTTCCCCATCTCAGCCCAGAAAGCAGGTAGAACAACTTTTGTGGTGTCTTTCAGATGCCTACCGGAGCAATGTAAAAACTACCAGGAGAACTCCTGTCTGGCACCTTCCCCGGTGGAGTTGTGCATGGGGTGTGTTTGGAACATTTTGTCACCGGCCGACTCCAAAATTCAGCGGTTCCCCATCTCAGCCCAGAAAGCAGGTAGAACAACTTTTGTGCTGCCTTTCAGCTGCCTACCAAGGTAGTGTAAAAACTACTAAGAGAACTCCTGTCTGGCACCTTCCCCGGTGGAGTTGTGCATGGGGTGTGTTTGGAACATTTTGTCACCAGCCGACTCCAAAATTCAGCGGTTCCCCATCTCAGCCCAGAAAGCAGGTAGAACAACTTTTGTGGTGTCTTTCAGATGCCTGCCAAGGTAGTGTAAAAACTACTCAGAGAACTCCTGTCTGGCACCTTCCCCGGTGGAGTTGTGCATGGGGTGTGTTTGGAACATTTTGTCACCGGCCGAGTCCAAAATTCAGCGGTTCCCCATCTCAGCCCAGAAAGCAGGTAGAACAACTTTTGTGGTGTCTTTCAGATGCCTACCGGAGCAATGTAAAAACTACCAGGAGAACTCCTGTCTGGCACCTTCCCCGGTGGAGTTGTGCATGGGGTGTGTTTGGAACATTTTGTCACCAGCCGACTCCAAAATTCAGCGGTTCCCCATCTCAGCCCAGAAAGCAGGTAGAACAACTTTTGTGGTGTCTTTCAGATGCCTACCGGAGCAATGTAAAAACTACCAGGAGAACTCCTGTCTGGCACCTTCCCCGGTGGAGTTGTGCATGGGGTGTGTTTGGAACATTGTGTCACCGGCCGACTCCAAAATTCAGCGGTTCCCCATCTCAGCCCAGAAAGCAGGTAGAACAACTTTTGTGCTGCCTTTCAGGTGCCTACCAAGGTAGTGTAAAAACTACCAGTAGAACTCCTGTCTGACACCTTCCCCGGTGGAGTTGTGCATGGGGTGTCTTTGGAACATTTTGTCACCGGCCGAGTCCAAAATTCAGCGGTTCCCCATCTCAGCCCAGAAAGCAGGTAGAACAACTTTTGTGGTGTCTTTCAGATGCCTACCAAGGTAGTGTAAAAACTACTAAGAGAACTCCTGTCTGGCACCTTCCCCGGTGGAGTTGTGCATGGGGTGTGTTTGGAACATTTTGTCACCGGCCGACTCCAAAATTCAGCGGTTCCCCATCTCAGCCCAGAAAGCAGGTAGAACAACTTTTGTGGTGTCTTTCAGCTGCCTACCAAGGTAGTGTAAAAACTACTAAGAGAACTCCTGTCTGGCACCTTCCCCGGTGGAGTTGTGCATGGGGTGTCTTTGGAACATTTTGTCACCAGCCGAGTCCAAAATTCAGCGGTTCCCCATCTCAGCCCAGAAAGCAGGTAGAACAACTTTTGTGGTGTCTTTCAGATGCCTACCGGAGCAATGTAAAAACTACCAGGAGAACTCCTGTCTGGCACCTTCCCCGGTGGAGTTGTGCAGGGGGTGTGTTTGGAACATTTTGTCACCGGCCGAGTCCAAAATTCAGCGGTTCCCCATCTCAGCCCAGAAAGCAGGTAGAACAACTTTTGTGGTGTCTTTCAGATGCCTACCAAGGTAGTGTAAAAACTATTAAGAGAACTCCTGTCTGGCACCTTCCCCGGTGGAGTTGTGCATGGGGTGTGTTTGGAACATTTTGTCACCAGCCGAGTCCAAAATTCAGCGGTTCCCCATCTCAGCCCAGAAAGCAGGTAGAACAACTTTTGTGGTGCCTTTCAGCTGCCAACCAAGGTAGTGTAAAAACTACTAAGAGAACTCCTGTCTGGCACCTTCCCCGGTGGAGTTGTGCATGGGGTGTCTGTGAAACATTTTGTCACCAGCCGACTCCAAAATTCAGTGGTTCCCCATCTCAGCCCAGAAAGCAGGTAGAACAACTTTTGTGGTGTCTTTCAGATGCCTACCGGAGCAATGTAAAAACTACCAGGAGAACTCCTGTCTGGCACCTTCCCCGGTGGAGTTGTGCATGGGGTGTGTTTGGAACATTTTGTCACCAGCCGACTCCAAAATTCAGCGGTTCCCCATCTCAGCCCAGAAAGCAGGTAGAACAACTTTTGTGGTGTCTTTCAGATGCCTACCGGAGCAATGTAAAAACTACCAGGAGAACTCCTGTCTGGCACCTTCCCCGGTGGAGTTGTGCATGGGGTGTGTTTGGAATATTTTGTCACCAGCCGACTCCAAAATTCAGCGGTTCCCCATCTCAGCCCAGAAAGCAGGTAGAACAACTTTTGTGGTACCATTCAGGTGCGTACCAAGGTAGTGTAAAAACTACCAGGAGAACTCCTGTCTGGCACCTTCCCCGGTGGAGTTGTGCATGGGGTGTCTTTGGAACATTTTGTCACCGGCCGACTCCAAAATTCAGCGGTTCCCCATCTCAGCCCAGAAAGCAGGTAGAACAACTTTTGTGGTGTCTTTCAGATGCCTACCGGAGCAATGTAAAAACTACCAGGAGAACTCCTGTCTGGCACCTTCCCCGGTGGAGTTGTGCATGGGGTGTGTTTGGAACATTTTGTCACCAGCCGACTCCAAAATTCAGCGGTTCCCCATCTCAGCCCAGAAAGCAGGTAGAACAACTTTTGTGGTGTCTTTCAGATGCCTACCGGAGCAATGTAAAAACTACCAGGAGAACTCCTGTCTGGCACCTTCCCCGGTGGAGTTGTGCATGGGGTGTCTTTGGAACATTTTGTCACCGGCCGACTCCAAAATTCAGCGGTTCCCCATCTCAGCCCAGAAAGCAGGTAGAACAACTTTTGTGGTGTCTTTCAGATGCCTACCAAGGTAGTGTAAAAACTATAAAGAGAACTCCTGTCTGGCACCTTCCCCGGTGGAGTTGTGCATGGGGTGTGTTTGGAACATTTTGTCACCGGCCGAGTCCAAAATTCAGCGGTTCCCCATCTCAGCCCAGAAAGCAGGTAGAACAACTTTTGTGGTGTCTTTCAGATGCCTACCGGAGCAATGTAAAAACTACCAGGAGAACTCCTGTCTGGCACCTTCCCCGGTGGAGTTGTGCATGGGGTGTGTTTGGAACATTTTGTCACCGGCCGACTCCAAAATTCAGCGGTTCCCCATCTCAGCCCAGAAAGCAGGTAGAACAACTTTTGTGGTGTCTTTCAGGTGCCTACCAAGGTAGTGTAAAAACTAATAAGAGAACACCTGTCTGACACCTTCCCCGGTGGAGTTGTGCATGGGGTGTGTTTGGAACATTTTGTCACCAGCCGAGTCCAAAATTCAGCGGTTCCCCATCTCAGCCCAGAAAGCAGGTAGAACAACTTTTGTGGTGCCTTTCAGCTGCCAACCAAGGTAGTGTAAAAACTACCAGGAGAACTCCTGTCTGGCACCTTCCCCGGTGGAGTTGTGCATGGGGTGTGTTTGGAACATTTTGTCACCGGCCGAGTCCAAAATTCAGCGGTTCCCCATCTCAGCCCAGAAAGCAGGTAGAACAACTTTTGTGGTGTCTTTCAGATGCCTACCGGAGCAATGTAAAAACTACCAGGAGAACTCCTGTCTGGCACCTTCCCCGGTGGAGTTGTGCATGGGGTGTGTTTGGAACATTTTGTCACCAGCCGACTCCAAAATTCAGCGGTTCCCCATCTCAGCCCAGAAAGCAGGTAGAACAACTTTTGTGGTGTCTTTCAGATGCCTACCGGAGCAATGTAAAAACTACCAGGAGAACTCCTGTCTGGCACCTTCCCCGGTGGAGTTGTGCATGGGGTGTGTTTGGAACATTTTGTCACCAGCCGAGTCCAAAATTCAGCGGTTCCCCATCTCAGCCCAGAAAGCAGGTAGAACAACTTTTGTTGTGTCTTTCAGCTGCCTACCAAGGTAGTGTAAAAACTACTAAGAGAACTCCTGTCTGGCACCTTCCCCGGTGGAGTTGTGCATGGGGTGTGTTTGGAACATTTTGTCACCAGCCGAGTCCAAAATTCAGCGGTTCCCCATCTCAGTCCAGAAAGCAGGTAGAACAACTTTTGTGGTGTCTTTCAGATGCCTACCAAGGTAGTGTAAAAACTACCAGGAGAACTCCTGTCTGGCACCTTCCCCGGTGGAGTTGTGCATGGGGTGTGTTTGGAACATTTTGTCACCAGCCGAGTCCAAAATTCAGCGGTTCCCCATCTCAGCCCAGAAAGCAGGTAGAACAACTTTTGTGGTGCCTTTCAGCTGCCAACCAAGGTAGTGTAAAAACTACCAGGAGAACTCCTGTCTGGCACCTTCCCCGGTGGAGTTGTGCATGGGGTGTGTTTGGAACATTTTGTCACCGGCCGAGTCCAAAATTCAGCGGTTCCCCATCTCAGCCCAGAAAGCAGGTAGAACAACTTTTGTGGTGTCTTTCAGATGCCTACCGGAGCAATGTAAAAACTACCAGGAGAACTCCTGTCTGGAACCTTCCCCGGTGGAGTTGTGCATGGGGTGTGTTTGGAACATTTTGTCACCAGCCGACTCCAAAATTCAGCGGTTCCCCATCTCAGCCCAGAAAGCAGGTAGAACAACTTTTGTGGTGTCTTTCAGATGCCTACCGGAGCAATGTAAAAACTACCAGGAGAACTCCTGTCTGGCACCTTCCCCGGTGGAGTTGTGCATGGGGTGTGTTTGGAACATTTTGTCACCAGCCGAGTCCAAAATTCAGCGGTTCCCCATCTCAGCCCAGAAAGCAGGTAGAACAACTTTTGTGGTGCCTTTCAGATGCCTACCAAGGTAGTGTAAAAACTACTAAGAGAACTCCTGTCTGGCACCTTCCCCGGTGGAGTTGTGCATGGGGTGTGTTTGGAACATTTTGTCACCGGCCGAGTCCAAAATTCAGCGGTTCCCCATCTCAGCCCAGAAAGCAGGTAGAACAACTTTTGTGGTGTCTTTCAGATGCCTACCGGAGCAATGTAAAAACTACCAGGAGAACTCCTGTCTGGCACCTTCCCCGGTGGAGTTGTGCATGGGGTGTGTTTGGAACATTTTGTCACCGGCCGAGTCCAAAATTCAGCGTTTCCCCATCTCAGCCCAGAAAGCAGGTAGAACAACTTTTGTGGTGCCTTTCAGCTGCCTACCAAGGTAGTGTAAAAACTACTAAGAGAACTCCTGTCTGGCACCTTCCCCGGTGGAGTTGTGCATGGGGTGTGTTTGGAACATTTTGTCACCGGCCGAGTCCAAAATTCAGCGGTTCCCCATCTCAGCCCAGAAAGCAGGTAGAACAACTTTTGTGGTGTCCTTAAGGTGCGTACCAAGGTAGTGTAAAAACTACCAGGAGAACTCCTGTCTGGCACCTTCCCCGGTGGAGTTGTGCATGGGGTGTGTTTGGAACATTTTGTCACCGGCCGACTCCAAAATTCAGCGGTTCCCCATCTCAGCCCAGAAAGCAGGTAGAACAACTTTTGTGGTGTCTTTCAGATGCCTACCAAGGTAGTGTAAAAACTATTAAGAGAACTCCTGTCTGGCACCTTCCCCGGTGGAGTTGTGCATGGGGTGTGTTTGGAACATTTTGTCACCGGCCGACTCCAAAATTCAGCGGTTCCTCATCTCAGCCCAGAAAGCAGGTAGAACAACTTTTGTGGTGCCTTTCAGCTGCCTACCAAGGTAGTGTAAAAACTACTAAGAGAACTCCTGTCTGGCACCTTCCCCGGTGGAGTTGTGCATGGGGTGTGTTTGGAACATTTGTCACCAGCCGACTCCAAAATTCAGCGGTTCCCCATCTCAGCCCAGAAAGCAGGTAGAAAACTTTTGTGGTGTCTTTCAGATGCCTACCGGAGCAATGTAAAAACTGTAAAAACTACAAGGAGAACTCCTGTCTGGCACCTTCCCCGGTGGAGTTGTGCATGGGGTGTGTTTGGAACATTTTGTCACCAGCCGAGTCCAAAATTCAGCGGTTCCCCATCTCAGCCCAGAAAGCAGGTAGAACAACTTTTGTGGTGTCTTTCAGATGCCTACCGGAGCAATGTAAAAACTACCAGGAGAACTCCTGTCTGGCACCTTCCCCGGTGGAGTTGTGCATGGGGTGTGTTTGGAACATTTTGTCACCGGCCGAGTCCAAAATTCAGCGGTTCCCCATCTCAGCCCAGAAAGCAGGTAGAACAACTTTTGTGGTGTCTTTCAGATGCCTACCAAGGTAGTGTAAAAACTACCAGGAGAACTCCTGTCTGGCACCTTGCCCGGTGGAGTTGTGCAAGGGGTGTGTTTGGAACATTTTGTCACCGGCCGAGTCCAAAATTCAGCGGTTCCCCATCTCAGCCCAGAAAGCAGGTAGAACAACTTTTGTGGTGCCTTTCAGCTGCCTACCAAGGTAGTGTAAAAACTACTCAGAGAACTCCTGTCTGGCACCTTCCCCGGTGGAGTTGTGCATGGGGTGTGTTTGGAACATTTTGTCACCGGCCGACTCCAAAATTCAGCGGTTCCCCATCTCAGCCCAGAAAGCAGGTAGAACAACTTTTGTGGTGTCTTTCAGATGCCTACCGGAGCAATGTAAAAACTACCAGGAGAACTCCTGTCTGGCACCTTCCCCGGTGGAGTTGTGCATGGGGTGTGTTTGGAACATTTTGTCACCGGCCGAGTCCAAAATTCAGCGTTTCCCCATCTCAGCCCAGAAAGCAGGTAGAACAACTTTTGTGGTGCCTTTCAGCTGCCTACCAAGGTAGTGTAAAAACTACTAAGAGAACTCCTGTCTGGCACCTTCCCCGGTGGAGTTGTGCATGGGGTGTGTTTGGAACATTTTGTCACCAGCCGACTCCAAAATTCAGCGGTTCCCCATCTCAGCCCAGAAAGCAGGTAGAACAACTTTTGTGGTGCCATTCAGGTGCGTACCAAGGTAGTGTAAAAACTACCAGGAGAACTCCTGTCTGGCACCTTCCCCGGTGGAGTTGTGCATGGGGTGTGTTTGGAACATTTTGTCACCGGCCGACTCCAAAATTCAGCGGTTCCCCATCTCAGCCCAGAAAGCAGGTAGAACAACTTTTGTGGTGTCTTTCAGATGCCTACCAAGGTAGTGTAAAAACTATTAAGAGAACTCCTGTCTGGCACCTTCCCCGGTGGAGTTGTGCATGGGGTGTGTTTGGAACATTTTGTCACCGGCCGACTCCAAAATTCAGCGGTTCCCCATCTCAGCCCAGAAAGCAGGTAGAACAACTTTTGTGGTGTCTTTCAGATGCCTACCAAGGTAGTGTAAAAACTATTAAGAGAACTCCTGTCTGGCACCTTCCCCGGTGGAGTTGTGCATGGGGTGTCTTTGGAACATTTTGTCACCAGCCGACTCCAAAATTCAGCGGTTCCCCATCTCAGCCCAGAAAGCAGGTAGAACAACTTTTGTGGTGTCTTTCAGATGCCTACCAAGGTAGTGTAAAAACTATTAAGAGAACTCCTGTCTGGCACCTTCCCCGGTGGAGTTGTGCATGGGGTGTGTTTGGAACATTTTGTCACCGGCCGACTCCAAAATTCAGCGGTTCCCCATCTCAGCCCAGAAAGCAGGTAGAACAACTTTTGTGGTGTCTTTCAGATGCCTACCGGAGCAATGTAAAAACTACCAGGAGAACTCCTGTCTGGCACCTTCCCCGGTGGAGTTGTGCATGGGGTGTTTTTGGAACATTTTTCATCAGCCGACTCCAAAATTCAGCGGTTCCCCATCTCAGCCCAGAAAGCAGGTAGAACAACTTTTGTGGTGTCTTTCAGATGCCTACCGGAGCAATGTAAAAACTACCAGGAGAACTCCTGTCTGGCACCTTCCCCGGTGGAGTTGTGCATGGGGTGTGTTTGGAACATTTTGTCACCGGCCGACTCCAAAATTCAGCGGTTCCCCATCTCAGCCCAGAAAGCAGGTAGAACAACTTTTGTGGTGTCTTTCAGATGCCTACCGGAGCAATGTAAAAACTACCAGGAGAACTCCTGTCTGGCACCTTCCCCGGTGGAGTTGTGCATGGGGTGTCTTTGGAACATTTTTCACCAGCCGACTCCAAAATTCAGCGGTTCCCCATCTCAGCCCAGAAAGCAGGTAGAACAACTTTTGTGGTGTCTTTCAGATGCCTACCGGAGCAATGTAAAAACTACCAGGAGAACTACTGTCTGGCACCTTCCCCGGTGGAGTTGTGCATGGGGTGTGTTTGGAACATTTTGTCACCGGCCGACTCCAAAATTCAGCGGTTCCCCATCTCAGCCCAGAAAGCAGGTAGAACAACTTTTGTGGTGTCTTTCAGCTGCCTACCAAGGTAGTGTAAAAACTAATAAGAGAACACCTGTCTGGCACCTTCCCCGGTGGAGTTGTGCATGGGGTGTGTTTGGAACATTTTGTCACCAGCCGAGTCCAAAATTCAGCGGTTCCCCATCTCAGCCCAGAAAGCAGGTAGAACAACTTTTGTGGTGCCTTTCAGCTGCCTACCAAGGTAGTGTAAAAACTACTAAGAGAACTCCTGTCTGGCACCTTCCCCGGTGGAGTTGTGCATGGGGTGTGTTTGGAACATTTTGTCACCGGCCGAGTCCAAAATTCAGCGGTTCCCCATCTCAGCCCAGAAAGCAGGTAGAACAACTTTTGTGGTGTCTTTCAGGTGCCTACCGGAGCAATGTAAAAACTACCAGGAGAACTCCTGTCTGGCACCTTCCCCGGTGGAGTTGTGCATGGGGTGTGTTTGGAACATTTTTCACCAGCCGACTCCAAAATTCAGCGGTTCCCCATCTCAGCCCAGAAAGCAGGTAGAACAACTTTTGTGGTGTCTTTCAGATGCCTACCGGAGCAATGTAAAAACTACCAGGAGAACTCCTGTCTGGCACCTTCCCCGGTGGAGTTGTGCATGGGGTGTGTTTGGAACATTTTGTCACCGGCCGACTCCAAAATTCAGCGGTTCCCCATCTCAGCCCAGAAAGCAGGTAGAACAACTTTTGTGGTGTCTTTCAGATGCCTACCGGAGCAATGTAAAAACTACCAGGAGAACTCCTGTCTGGCACCTTCCCCGGTGGAGTTGTGCATGGGGTGTGTTTGGAACATTTTGTCACCGGCCGACTCCAAAATTCAGCGGTTCCCCATCTCAGCCCAGAAAGCAGGTAGAACAACTTTTGTGGTGTCTTTCAGATGCCTACCGGAGCAATGTAAAAACTACCAGGAGAACTCCTGTCTGGCACCTTCCCCGGTGGAGTTGTGCATGGGGTGTCTTTGGAACATTTTTCACCAGCCGACTCCAAAATTCAGCGGTTCCCCATCTCAGCCCAGAAAGCAGGTAGAACAACTTTTGTGGTGTCTTTCAGATGCCTACCGGAGCAATGTAAAAACTACCAGGAGAACTCCTGTCTGGCACCTTCCCCGGTGGAGTTGTGCATGGGGTGTCTTTGGAACATTTTGTCACCGGCCGAGTCCAAAATTCAGCGGTTCCCCATCTCAGCCCAGAAAGCAGGTAGAACAACTTTTGTGGTGTCTTTCAGATGCCTACCGGAGCAATGTAAAAACTACCAGGAGAACTCCTGTCTGGCACCTTCCCCGGTGGAGTTGTGCATGGGGTGTCTTTGGAACATTTTGTCACCGGCCGACTCCAAAATTCAGCGGTTCCCCATCTCAGCCCAGAAAGCAGGTAGAACAACTTTTGTGGTGCCATTCAGGTGCCTACCAAGGTAGTGTAAAAACTACCAGGAGAACTCCTGTCTGGCACCTTCCCCGGTGGAGTTGTGCATGGGGTGTGTTTGGAACATTTTGTCACAGGCCGAGTCAAAAATTCAGCGGTTCCCCATCTCAGCCCAGAAAGCAGGTAGAACAACTTTTGTGGTGCCTTTCAGCTGCCTAACAAGGTAGTGTAAAAACTACTAAGAGAACTCCTGTCTGGCACCTTCCCCGGTGGAGTTGTGCATGGGGTGTGTTTGGAACATTTTGTCACCGGCCGACTCCAAAATTCAGCGGTTCCCCATCTCAGCCCAGAAAGCAGGTAGAACAACTTTTGTGGTGCCTTTCAGCTGCCTACCAAGGTAGTGTAAAAACTACTAAGAGAACTCCTGTCTGGCACCTTCCCCGGTGGAGTTGTGCATGGGGTGTGTTTGGAACATTTTGTCACCAGCCGACTCCAAAATTCAGCGGTTCCCCATCTCAGCCCAGAAAGCAGGTAGAACAACTTTTGTGGTGTCTTTCAGATGCCTACCAAGGTAGTGTAAAAACTACTAAGAGAACACCTGTCTGGCACCTTCCCCGGTGGAGTTGTGCAAGGGGTGTGTTTGGAACATTTTGTCACCAGCCGAGTCCAAAATTCAGCGGTTCCCCATCTCAGCCCAGAAAGCAGGTAGAACAACTTTTGTGGTGCCTTTCAGCTGCCTACCAAGGTAGTGTAAAAACTACTAAGAGAACTCCTGTCTGGCACCTTCCCCGGTGGAGTTGTGCATGGGGTGTGTTTGGAACATTTTGTCACCGGCCGAGTCCAAAATTCAGCGGTTCCCCATCTCAGCCCAGAAAGCAGGTAGAACAACTTTTGTGGTGTCTTTCAGATGCCTACCGGAGCAATGTAAAAACTACCAGGAGAACTCCTGTCTGGCACCTTCCCCGGTGGAGTTGTGCATGGGGTGTGTTTGGAACATTTTGTCACCGGCCGAGTCCAAAATTCAGCGTTTCCCCATCTCAGCCCAGAAAGCAGGTAGAACAACTTTTGTGGTGCCTTTCAGATGCCTACCGGAGCAATGTAAAAACTACCAGGAGACCTCCTGTCTGGCACCTTCCCCGGTGGAGTTGTGCATGGGGTGTGTTTGGAACATTTTGTCACCGGCCGAGTCCAAAATTCAGCGGTTCCCCATCTCAGCCCAGAAAGCAGGTAGAACAACTTTTGTGGTGTCTTTCAGATGCGTACCAAGGTAGTGTAAAAACTACCAGGAGAACTCCTGTCTGGCACCTTCCCCGGTGGAGTTGTGCATGGGGTGTGTTTGGAACATTTTGTCACCGGCCGACTCCAAAATTCAGCGGTTCCCCATCTCAGCCCAGAAAGCAGGTAGAACAACTTTTGTGGTGTCTTTCAGATGCCTACTGGAGCAATGTAAAAACTACCAGGAGAACTCCTGTCTGGCACCTTCCCCGGTGGAGTTGTGCATGGGGTGTGTTTGGAACATTTTGTCACCGGCCGACTCCAAAATTCAGCGGTTCCCCATCTCAGCCCAGAAAGCAGGTAGAACAACTTTTGTGGTGTCTTTCAGATGCCTACCGGAGCAATGTAAAAACTACCAGGAGAACTCCTGTCTGGCACCTTCCCCGGTGGAGTTGTGCATGGGGTGTTTTTGGAACATTTTTCACCAGCCGACTCCAAAATTCAGCGGTTCCCCATCTCAGCCCAGAAAGCAGGTAGAACAACTTTTGTGGTGTCTTTCAGATGCCTACCGGAGCAATGTAAAAACTACCAGGAGAACTCCTGTCTGGCACCTTCCCCGGTGGAGTTGTGCATGGGGTGTGTTTGGAACATTTTGTCACCGGCCGACTCCAAAATTCAGCGGTTCCCCATCTCAGCCCAGAAAGCAGGTAGAACAACTTTTGTGGTGTCTTTCAGATGCCTACCGGAGCAATGTAAAAACTACCAGGAGAACTCCTGTCTGGCACCTTCCCCGGTGGAGTTGTGCATGGGGTGTCTTTGGAACATTTTTCACCAGCCGACTCCAAAATTCAGCGGTTCCCCATCTCAGCCCAGAAAGCAGGTAGAACAACTTTTGTGGTGTCTTTCAGATGCCTACCGGAGCAATGTAAAAACTACCAGGAGAACTCCTGTCTGGCACCTTCCCCGGTGGAGTTGTGCATGGGGTGTGTTTGGAACATTTTGTCACCGGCCGACTCCAAAATTCAGCGGTTCCCCATCTCAGCCCAGAAAGCAGGTAGAACAACTTTTGTGGTGTCTTTCAGCTGCCTACCAAGGTAGTGTAAAAACTAATAAGAGAACACCTGTCTGGCACCTTCCCCGGTGGAGTTGTGCAGGGGGTGTGTTTGGAACATTTTGTCACCAGCCGAGTCCAAAATTCAGCGGTTCCCCATCTCAGCCCAGAAAGCAGGTAGAACAACTTTTGTGGTGTCTTTCAGCTGCCTACCAAGGTAGTGTAAAAACTACTAAGAGAACTCCTGTCTGGCACCTTCCCCGGTGGAGTTGTGCATGGGGTGTGTTTGGAACATTTTGTCACCGGCCGACTCCAAAATTCAGCGGTTCCCCATCTCAGCCCAGAAAGCAGGTAGAACAACTTTTGTGGTGTCTTTCAGGTGCCTACCAAGGTAGTGTAAAAACTAATAAGAGAACACCTGTCTGGCACCTTCCCCGGTGGAGTTGTGCAAGGGGTGTCTTTGGAACATTTTTCACCAGCCGACTCCAAAATTCAGCGGTTCCCCATCTCAGCCCAGAAAGCAGGTAGAACAACTTTTGCGGTGTCTTTCAGATGCCTACCAGAGCAATGTAAAAACTACCAGGAGAACTCCTGTCTGGCACCTTCCCCGGTGGAGTTGTGCATGGGGTGTGTTTGGAACATTTTGTCACCGGCCGAGTCCAAAATTCAGCGGTTCCCCATCTCAGCCCAGAAAGCAGGTAGAACAACTTTTGTGGTGTCTTTCAGATGCCTACCGGAGCAATGTAAAAACTACCAGGAGAACTCCTGTCTGGCACCTTCCCCGGTGGAGTTGTGCATGGGGTGTGTTTGGAATATTTTGTCACCAGCCGACTCCAAAATTCAGCGGTTCCCCATCTCAGCCCAGAAAGCAGGTAGAACAACTTTTGTGGTGCCATTCAGGTGCCTACCAAGGTAGTGTAAAAACTACCAGGAGAACTCCTGTCTGGCACCTTCCCCGGTGGAGTTGTGCAGGGGGTGTGTTTGGAACATTTTGTCACCGGCCGAGTCCAAAATTCAGCCGTTCCCCATCTCAGCCCAGAAAGCAGGTAGAACAACTTTTGTGGTGTCTTTCAGATGCCTACCAAGGTAGTGTAAAAACTATTAAGAGAACTCCTGTCTGGCACCTTCCCCGGTGGAGTTGTGCATGGGGTGTGTTTGGAACATTTTGTCACCGGCCGAGTCCAAAATTCAGCGATTCCCCATCTCAGCCCAGAAAGCAGGTAGAACAACTTTTGTGGTGTCTTTCAGATGCCTACCGGAGCAATGTAAAAACTACCAGGAGAACTCCTGTCTGGCACCTTCCCCGGTGGAGTTGTGCATGGGGTGTGTTTGGAACATTTTGTCACCGGCCGACTCCAAAATTCAGCGGTTCCCCATCTCAGCCCAGAAAGCAGGTAGAACAACTTTTGTGGTGTCTTTCAGATGCCTACCGGAGCAATGTAAAAACTACCAGGAGAACTCCTGTCTGGCACCTTCCCCGGTGGAGTTGTGCATGGGGTGTCTTTGGAACATTTTGTCACCAGCCGACTCCAAAATTCAGCGGTTCCCCATCTCAGCCCAGAAAGCAGGTAGAACAACTTTTGTGGTGTCTTTCAGATGCCTACCAAGGTAGTGTAAAAACTACCAGGAGAACTCCTGTCTGGCACCTTCCCCGGTGGAGTTGTGCATGGGGTGTGTTTGGAACATTTTGTCACCGGCCGACTCCAAAATTCAGCGGTTCCCCATCTCAGCCCAGAAAGCAGGTAGAACAACTTTTGTGGTGTCTTTCAGATGCCTACCAAGGTAGTGTAAAAACTACCAGGAGAACTCCTGTCTGGCACCTTCCCCGGTGGAGTTGTGCATGGGGTGTGTTTGGAACATTTTGTCACTGGCCGAGTCCAAAATTCAGCGGTTCCCCATCTCAGCCCAGAAAGCAGGTAGAACAACTTTTGTGGTGTCTTTCAGATGCCTACCGGATCAATGTAAAAACTACCAGGAGAACTCCTGTCTGGCACCTTCCCCGGTGGAGTTGTGCATGGGGTGTGTTTGGAACATTTTGTCACCAGCCGACTCCAAAATTCAGCGGTTCCCCATCTCAGCCCAGAAAGCAGGTAGAACAACTTTTGTGGTGTCTTTCAGATGCCTACCAAGGTAGTGTAAAAACTACCAGGAGAACTCCTGTCTGGCACCTTCCCCGGTGGAGTTGTGCATGGGGTGTGTTTGGAACATTTTGTCACCAGCCGAGTCCAAAATTCAGCGGTTCCCCATCTCAGCCCAGAAAGCAGGTAGAACAACTTTTGTGGTGCCTTTCAGCTGCCTACCAAGGTAGTGTAAAAACTACTCAGAGAACTCCTGTCTGGCACCTTCCCCGGTGGAGTTGTGCATGGGGTGTGTTTGGAACATTTTGTCACCGGCCGAGTCCAAAATTCAGCGGTTCCCCATCTCAGCCCAGAAAGCAGGTAGAACAACTTTTGTGGTGTCTTTCAGATGCCTACCGGAGCAATGTAAAAACTACCAGGAGAACTCCTGTCTGGCACCTTCCCCGGTGGAGTTGTGCATGGGGTGTGTTTGGAACATTTTGTCACCAGCCGAGTCCAAAATTCAGCGGTTCCCCATCTCAGCCCAGAAAGCAGGTAGAACAACTTTTGTGGTGTCTTTCAGATGCCTACCAAGGTAGTGTAAAAACTATTAAGAGAACTCCTGTCTGGCACCTTCCCCGGTGGAGTTGTGCATGGGGTGTGTTTGGAACATTTTGTCACCGGCCGACTCCAAAATTCAGCGGTTCCCCATCTCAGCCCAGAAAGCAGGTAGAACAACTTTTGTGGTGTCTTTCAGATGCCTACCGGAGCAATGTAAAAACTACCAGGAGAACTCCTGTCTGGCACCTTCCCCGGTGGAGTTGTGCATGGGCTGTCTTTGGAACATTTTGTCACCGGCCGACTCCAAAATTCAGCGGTTCCCCATCTCAGCCCAGAAAGCAGGTAGAACAACTTTTGTGGTGTCTTTCAGATGCCTACCGGAGCAATGTAAAAACTACCAGGAGAACTCCTGTCTGGCACCTTCCCCGGTGGAGTTGTGCATGGGGTGTGTTTGGAACATTTTGTCACCGGCCGAGTCCAAAATTCAGCGGTTCCCCATCTCAGCCCACAAAGCAGGTAGAACAACTTTTGTGCTGCATTTCAGGTGCCTACCAAGGTAGTGTAAAAACTACCAGGAGAACTCCTGTCTGGCACCTTCCCCGGTGGAGTTGTGCATGGGGTGTGTTTGGAACATTTTGTCACCAGCCGAGTCCAAAATTCAGCGGTTCCCCATCTCAGCCCAGAAAGCTGGTAGAACAACTTTTGTTGTGCCATTCAGGTGCCTACCAAGGTAGTGTAAAAACTATTAAGAGAACACCTGTCTGGCACCTTCCCCGGTGGAGTTGTGCATGGGGTGTGTTTGGAACATTTTGTCACCGGCCGTCTCCAAAATTCAGCGGTTCCCCATCTCAGCCCAGAAAGCAGGTAGAACAACTTTTGTGGTGCCTTTCAGATGCCTACCAAGGTAGTGTAAAAACTACTAAGAGAACTCCTGTCTGGCACCTTCCCCGGTGGAGTTGTGCATGGGGTGTCTTTGGAACATTTTGTCACCAGCCGACTCCAAAATTCAGCGGTTCCCCATCTCAGCCCAGAAAGCAGGTAGAACAACTTTTGTGGTGTCTTTCAGATGCCTACCGGAGCAATGTAAAAACTACCAGGAGAACTCCTGTCTGGCACCTTCCCCGGTGGAGTTGTGCATGGGGTGTGTTTGGAACATTTTGTCACCAGCCGACTCCAAAATTCAACGGTTCCCCATCTCAGCCCAGAAAGCAGGTAGAACAACTTTTGTGGTGTCTTTCAGATGCCTGCCAAGGTAGTGTAAAAACTACTCAGAGAACTCCTGTCTGGCACCTTCCCCGGTGGAGTTGTGCATGGGGTGTGTTTGGAACATTTTGTCACCGGCCGAGTCCAAAATTCAGCGGTTCCCCATCTCAGCCCAGAAAGCAGGTAGAACAACTTTTGTGGTGTCTTTCAGATGCCTACCGGAGCAATGTAAAAACTACCAGGAGAACTCCTGTCTGGCACCTTCCGTGGTGGAGTTGTGCATGGGGTGTGTTTGGAACATTTTGTCACCAGCCGACTCCAAAATTCAGCGGTTCCCCATCTCAGCCCAGAAAGCAGGTAGAACAACTTTTGTGGTGTCTTTCAGATGCCTACCGGAGCAATGTAAAAACTACCAGGAGAACTCCTGTCTGGCACCTTCCCCGGTGGAGTTGTGCATGGGGTGTGTTTGGAACATTTTGTCACCGGCCGACTCCAAAATTCAGCGGTTCCCCATCTCAGCCCAGAAAGCAGGTAGAACAACTTTTGTGCTGCCTTTCAGGTGCCTACCAAGGTAGTGTAAAAACTACTAAGAGAACTCCTGTCTGACACCTTCCCCGGTGGAGTTGTGCATGGGGTGTGTTTGGAACATTTTGTCACCGGCCGAGTCCAAAATTCAGCGGTTCCCCATCTCAGCCCAGAAAGCAGGTAGAACAACTTTTGTGGTGTCTTTCAGATGCCTACCGGAGCAATGTAAAAACTACCAGGAGAACTCCTGTCTGGCACCTTCCCCGGTGGAGTTGTGCATGGGGTGTGTTTGGAACATTTTGTCACCGGCCGAGTCCAAAATTCAGCGGTTCCCCATCTCAGCCCACAAAGCAGGTACAACAACTTTTGTGGTGTCTTTCAGATGCCTACCAAGGTAGTGTAAAAACTATTAAGAGAACTCCTGTCTGGCACCTTCCCCGGTGGAGTTGTGCATGGGGTGTGTTTGGAACATTTTGTCACCGGCCGACTCCAAAATTCAGCGGTTCCCCATCTCAGCCCAGAAAGCAGGTAGAACAACTTTTGTGGTGTCTTTCAGATGCCTACCGGAGCAATGTAAAAACTACCAGGAGAACTCCTGTCTGGCACCTTCCCCGGTGGAGTTGTGCATGGGCTGTCTTTGGAACATTTTGTCACCGGCCGAGTCCAAAATTCAGCGGTTCCCCATCTCAGCCCAGAAAGCAGGTAGAACAACTTTTGTGGTGTCTTTCAGATGCCTACCAAGGTAGTGTAAAAACTACCAGGAGAACTCCTGTCTGGCACCTTCCCCGGTGGAGTTGTGCATGGGGTGTGTTTGGAACATTTTGTCACCGGCCGAGTCCAAAATTCAGCGGTTCCCCATCTCAGCCCAGAAAGCAGGTAGAACAACTTTTGTGCTGCATTTCAGGTGCCTACCAAGGTAGTGTAAAAACTACCAGGAGAACTCCTGTCTGGCACCTTCCCCGGTGGAGTTGTGCATGGGGTGTGTTTGGAACATTTTGTCACCAGCCGAGTCCAAAATTCAGCGGTTCCCCATCTCAGCCCAGAAAGCAGGTAGAACAACTTTTGTTGTGCCATTCAGGTGCCTACCAAGGTAGTGTAAAAACTATTAAGAGAACACCTGTCTGGCACCTTCCCCGGTGGAGTTGTGCATGGGGTGTGTTTGGAACATTTTGTCACCGGCCGTCTCCAAAATTCAGCGGTTCCCCATCTCAGCCCAGAAAGCAGGTAGAACAACTTTTGTGGTGCCTTTCAGCTGCCTACCAAGGTAGTGTAAAAACTACTAAGAGAACTCCTGTCTGGCACCTTCCCCGGTGGAGTTGTGCATGGGGTGTCTTTGGAACATTTTGTCACCAGCCGACTCCAAAATTCAGCGGTTCCCCATCTCAGCCCAGAAAGCAGGTACAACAACTTTTCTTGTGCCTTTCAGCTGCCTACCAAGGTAGTGTAAAAACTACCAAGAGAACTCCTGTCTGGCACCTTCCCCGGTGGAGTTGTGCATGGGGTGTGTTTGGAACATTTTGTCACCAGCCGAGTCCAAAATTCAGCGTTTCCCCATCTCAGCCCACAAAGCAGGTACAACAACTTTTCTTGTGCCTTTCAGCTGCCTACCAAGGTAGTGTAAAAATTACCAGGAGAACTCCTGTCTGGCACCTTCCCCGGTGGAGTTGTGCATGGGGTGTCTGTGGAACATTTTGTCACCGGCCGACTCCAAAATTCAGCGGTTCCCCATCTCAGCCCAGAAAGCAGGTAGAACAACTTTTGTGGTGTCTTTCAGATGCCTACCAGAGCAATGTAAAAAGTACCAGGAGAACTCCTGTCTGGCACCTTCCCCGGTGGAGTTGTGCATGGGGTGTGTTTGGAACATTTTGTCACCAGCCGAGTCCAAAATTCAGCGGTTCCCCATCTCAGCCCAGAAAGCAGGTAGAACAACTTTTGTGGTGTCTTTCAGATGCCTACCGGAGCAATGTAAAAACTACCAGGAGAACTCCTGTCTGGCACCTTCCGTGGTGGAGTTGTGCAGGGGGTGTGTTTGGAACATTTTGTCACCAGCCGACTCCAAAATTCAGCGGTTCCCCATCTCAGCCCAGAAAGCAGGTAGAACAACTTTTGTGGTGTCTTTTAGATGCCTACCAAGGTAGTGTAAAAACTACCAGGAGAACTCCTGTCTGGCACCTTCCGTGGTGGAGTTGTGCATGGGGTGTGTTTGGAACATTTTGTCACCGGCCGAGTCCAAAATTCAGCGATTCCCCATCTCAGCCCAGAAAGCAGGAAGAACAACTTTTGTGGTGTCTTTTTGATGCCTACCGGAGCAATGTAAAAATTACCAACAGAACTGCTTTCTGAAACCTTCCCCGGTGGAGTTGTGCATGGGGTGTGTTTGGAACATTTTGTCACCGGCCGAGTCCAAAATTCAGCGATTCCCCATCTCAGCCCAGAAAGCAGGTAGAACAACTTTTGTGGTGTCTTTCAGATGCCTACCAAGGTAGTGTAAAACCTACCAGGAGAACTCCTGTCTGGCACCTTCCGTGGTGGAGTTGTGCATGGGGTGTCTGTGGAACATTTTGTAACCGGCCGACTCCAAAATTCAGCGGTTCCCCATCTCAGCCCAGAAAGCAGGTAGAACAACTTTTGTGGTGTCTTTCAGATGCCTACCGGAGCAATGTAAAAAGTACCAGGAGAACTCCTGTCTGGCACCTTCCCCGGTGGAGTTGTGCATGGGGTGTGTTTGGAACATTTTGTCACCGGCCGACTCCAAAATTCAGCGGTTCCCCACCTCAGCCCAGAAAGCAGGAAGAACAACTTTTGTGGTGCCTTTCAAATGCCTACCAAGGTAGTGTAAAAACTACCAAGAGAACTCCTGTCTGGCACCTTCCCCGGTGGAGTTGTGCATGGGGTGTGTTTGGAACATTTTGTCACCGGCCGAGTCCAAAATTCAGCGGTTCCCCATCTCAGCCCAGAAAGCAGGAAGAACAACTTTTGTGGTGTCTTTTTGATGCCTACCGGAGCAATGTAAAAATTACCAACAGAACTGCTTTCTGAAACCTTCCCCGGTGGAGTTGTGCATGGGGTGTGTTTGGAACATTTTGTCACCGGCCGAGTCCAAAATTCAGCGATTCCCCATCTCAGCCCAGAAAGCAGGTAGAACAACTTTTGTGGTGTCTTTCAGATGCCTACCAAGGTAGTGTAAAAACTACCAAAAGAATTCGTTCCTGGCACCTTCCCCGGTGGAGTTGTGCATGGGGTGTGTTTGGAACATTTTGTCACCAGCCGAGTCCAAAATTCAGCGTTTCCCCATCTCAGCCCAGAAAGCAGGTAGAACAACTTTTGTGGTGCCTTTCAGATGCCTACCAAGGTAGTGTAAAAACAACCAAGAGAACTCCTGTCTGGCACCTTCCCCGGTGGAGTTGTGCATGGGGTGTGTTTGGAACATTTTGTCAACGGCCGACTCCAAAATTCAGCGGTTCCCCATCTCAGCCCACAAAGCAGGTACAACAACTTTTGTGGTGTCTTTCAAATGCCTACCAAGGTAGTGTAAAAACTACTAAGAGAACTCCTGTCTGGCACCTTCCCCGGTGGAGTTGTGCATGGGGTGTGTTTGGAACATTTTGTCACCGGCCGAGTCCAAAATTCAGCGATTCCCCATCTCAGCCCAGAAAGCAGGTAGAACAACTTTTGTGGTGTCTTTCAGATGCCTACCAAGGTAGTGTAAAAACTACCTGGAGAACTCCTGCCTGGCACCTTCCCCGGTGGAGTTGTGCATGGGGTGTGTTTGGAACATTTTGTCACCAGCCGAGTCCAAAATTCAGCGTTTCCCCATCTCAGCCCAGAAAGCAGGTAGAACAACTTTTGTGGAGCCTTTCAGATGCCTACCAAGGTAGTGTAAAAACTACCAAGAGAACTCCTGTCTGGCACCTTCCCCGGTGGAGTTGTGCATGGGGTGTGTTTGGAACATTTTGTCAACGGCCGACTCCAAAATTCAGCGGTTCCCCATCTCAGCCCACAAAGCAGGTACAACAACTTTTGTCGGCCCTTTCAGCTGCCTACCAAGGTAGTGTAAAAACTACCAGGAGAACTCCTGTCTGGCACCTTCCCCGGTGGAGTTGTGCATGGGGTGTGTTTGGAACATTTTGTCACCGGCCGAGTCCAAAATTCAGCGTTTCCCCATCTCAGCCCAGAAAGCAGGTAGAACAACTTTTGTGGAGTCTTTCAGATGCCTACCAAGGTAGTGTAAAAACTACCTGGAGAACTCCTGTCTGGCACCTTCCGTGGTGGAGTTGTGCATGGGGTGTGTTTGGAACATTTTGTCACCAGCCGAGTCCAAAATTCAGCGTTTCCCCATCTCAGCCCAGAAAGCAGGTAGAACAACTTTTGTGGTGCCTTTCAGATGCCAACCAAGGTAGTGTAAAAACTACCAAGAGAACTCCTGTCTGGCACCTTCCCCGGTGGAGTTGTGCATGGGGTGTGTTTGGAACATTTTGTCAACGGCCGACTCCAAAATTCAGCGGTTCCCCATCTCAGCCCAGAAAGCAGGTAGAACAACTTTTGTGGTGTCTTTCAGATGCCTACCAAGGTAGTGTAAAAACTACTAAGAGAACTCCTGTCTGGCACCTTCCCCGGTGGAGTTGTGCATGGGGTGTGTTTGGAACATTTTGTCACCAGCCGAGTCCAAAATTCAGCGTTTCCCCATCTCAGCCCAGAAAGCAGGTAGAACAACTTTTGTGGTGCCTTTCAGATGCCTACCAAGGTAGTGTAAAAACTACCAAGAGAACTCCTGTCTGGCACCTTCCCCGGTGGAGTTGTGCATGGGGTGTGTTTGGAACATTTTGTCAACGGCCGACTCCAAAATTCAGCGTTTCCCCATCTCAGCCCACAAAGCAGGTACAACAACTTTTGTGGTGTCTTTCAGCTGCCTACCAAGGTAGTGTAAAAACTACCAGGAGAACTCCTGTCTGGCACCTTCCCCGGTGGAGTTGTGCATGGGGTGTGTTTGGAACATTTTGTCACCGGCCGAGTCCAAAATTCAGCGATTCCCCATCTCAGCCCAGAAAGCAGGTAGAACAACTTTTGTGGTGTCTTTCAGATGCCTACCAAGGTAGTGTAAAAACTACTAAGAGAACTCCTGCCTGGCACCTTCCCCGGTGGAGTTGTGCATGGGGTGTGTTTGGAACATTTTGTCACCAGCCGAGTCCAAAATTCAGCGTTTCCCCATCTCAGCCCAGAAAGCAGGTAGAACAACTTTTGTGGAGCCTTTCAGATGCCTACCAAGGTAGTGTAAAAACTACCAAGAGAACTCCTGTCTGGCACCTTCCCCGGTGGAGTTGTGCATGGGGTGTGTTTGGAACATTTTGTCAACGGCCGACTCCAAAATTCAGCGTTTCCCCATCTCAGCCCACAAAGCAGGTACAACAACTTTTGTGGTGCCTTTCAGCTGCCTACCAAGGTAGTGTAAAAACTACCAGGAGAACTCCTGTCTGGCACCTTCCCCGGTGGAGTTGTGCATGGGGTGTGTTTGGAACATTTTGTCACCAGCCGAGTCCAAAATTCAGCGTTTCCCCATCTCAGCCCAGAAAGCAGGTAGAACAACTTTTGTGGTGTCTTTCAGATGCCTACCGGAGCAATGTAAAAACTACCAGGAGAACTCCTGTCTGGCACCTTCCCCGGTGGAGTTGTGCAGGGGGTGTCTTTGGAACATTTTGTCACCGGCCGAGTCCAAAATTCAGCGATTCCCCATCTCAGCCCAGAAAGCAGGTAGAACAACTTCTGTGGTGTTATTCAGATGCCTACCAAGGTAGTGTAAAAACTACCAAGAGAACTCCTGTCTGGCACCTTCCGTGGTGGAGTTGTGCATGGGGTTTGTTTGGAACATTTTGTCACCAGCCGAGTCCAAAATTCAGCGGTTCCCCATCTCAGCCCAGAAAGCAGGAAGAACAACTTTTGTGGTGTCTTTCAGATGCCTACCAAGGTAGTGTAAAAACTACCAAGAGAACTCCTGTCTGGCACCTTCCCCGGTGGAGTTGTGCATGGGGTGTGTTTGGAACATTTTGTCACCGGCCGACTCCAAAATTCAGCGGTTCCCCATCTCAGCCCAGAAAGCAGGAAGAACAACTTTTGTGGTGCCTTTCAAATGCCTACCAAGGTAGTGTAAAAACTACCGGGAGAACTCCTGTCTGGCACCTTCCCCGGTGGAGTTGTGCATGGGGTGTGTTTGGAACATTTTGTCACCGGCCGAGTCCAAAATTCAGCGATTCCCCATCTCAGCCCAGAAAGCAGGTAGAACAACTTTTGTGGTGCCTTTCAGATGCCTACCAAGGTAGTGTAAAAACTACCAGGAGAACTCCTGTCTGGCACCTTCCCCGGTGGAGTTGTGCATGGGGTGTGTTTGGAACATTTTGTCAACGGCCGACTCCAAAATTCAGCGGTTCCCCATCTCAGCCCACAAAGCAGGTACAACAACTTTTCTTGTGCCTTTCAGCTGCCAACCAAGGTAGTGTAAAAACTACCAACAGAATTCGTTCCTGGCACCTTCCCCGGTGGAGTTGTGCATGGGGTGTGTTTGGAACATTTTGTCAACGGCCGAGTCCAAAATTCAGCGGTTCCCCATCTCAGCCCACAAAGCAGGTACAACAACTTTTCTTGTGCCTTTCAGCTGCCTACCAAGGTAGTGTAAAAACTACCAGGAGAACTCCTGTCTGGCACCTTCCCCGGTGGAGTTGTGCATGGGGTGTGTTTGGAACATTTTGTCACCAGCCGAGTCCAAAATTCAGCGTTTCCCCATCTCAGCCCACAAAGCAGGTACAACAACTTTTCTTGTGCCTTTCAGCTGCCTACCAAGGTAGTGTAAAAATTACCAGGAGAACTCCTGTCTGGCACCTTCCCCGGTGGAGTTGTGCATGGGGTGTCTGTGGAACATTTTGTCACCGGCCGACTCCAAAATTCAGCGGTTCCCCATCTCAGCCCAGAAAGCAGGTAGAACAACTTTTGTGGTGTCTTTCAGATGCCTACCGGAGCAATGTAAAAACTACCAGGAGAACTCCTGTCTGGCACCTTCCCCGGTGGAGTTGTGCATGGGGTGTGTTTGGAACATTTTGTCACCAGCCGAGTCCAAAATTCAGCGGTTCCCCATCTCAGCCCAGAAAGCAGGTAGAACAACTTTTGTGGTGTCTTTCAGATGCCTACCGGAGCAATGTAAAAACTACCAGGAGAACTCCTGTCTGGCACCTTCCGTGGTGGAGTTGTGCAGGGGGTGTGTTTGGAACATTTTGTCACCAGCCGAGTCCAAAATTCAGCGGTTCCCCATCTCAGCCCAGAAAGCAGGTAGAACAACTTTTGTGGTGTCTTTTAGATGCCTACCAAGGTAGTGTAAAAACTACCAGGAGAACTCCTGTCTGGCACCTTCCCCGGTGGAGTTGTGCATGGGGTGTGTTTGGAACATTTTGTCACCGGCCGAGTCCAAAATTCAGCGATTCCCCATCTCAGCCCAGAAAGCAGGTAGAACAACTTTTGTGGTGTCTTTTTGATGCCTACCGGAGCAATGTAAAAATTACCAACAGAACTGCTTTCTGAAACCTTCCCCGGTGGAGTTGTGCATGGGGTGTGTTTGGAACATTTTGTCACCGGCCGAGTCCAAAATTCAGCGATTCCCCATCTCAGCCCAGAAAGCAGGTAGAACAACTTTTGTGGTGTCTTTCAGATGCCTACCAAGGTAGTGTAAAAACTACCAGGAGAACTCCTGTCTGGCACCTTCCGTGGTGGAGTTGTGCATGGGGTGTCTGTGGAACATTTTGTAACCGGCCGACTCCAAAATTCAGCGGTTCCCCATCTCAGCCCAGAAAGCAGGTAGAACAACTTTTGTGGTGTCTTTCAGATGCCTACCGGAGCAATGTAAAAAGTACCAGGAGAACTCCTGTCTGGCACCTTCCCCGGTGGAGTTGTGCATGGGGTGTGTTTGGAACATTTTGTCACCGGCCGACTCCAAAATTCAGCGGTTCCCCACCTCAGCCCAGAAAGCAGGTAGAACAACTTTTGTGGTGTCTTTCAGATGCCTACCGGAGCAATGTAAAAACTACCAGGAGAACTCCTGTCTGGCACCTTCCGTGGTGGAGTTGTGCATGGGGTGTGTTTGGAACATTTTGTCACCAGCCGAGTCCAAAATTCAGCGGTTCCCCATCTCAGCCCAGAAAGCAGGTAGAACAACTTTTGTGGTGCCTTTCAAATGCCTACCAAGGTAGTGTAAAAACTACCAAGAGAACTCCTGTCTGGCACCTTCCCCGGTGGAGTTGTGCATGGGGTGTGTTTGGAACATTTTGTCACCGGCCGAGTCCAAAATTCAGCGGTTCCCCATCTCAGCCCAGAAAGCAGGAAGAACAACTTTTGTGGTGTCTTTTTGATGCCTACCGGAGCAATGTAAAAATTACCAACAGAACTGCTTTCTGAAACCTTCCCCGGTGGAGTTGTGCATGGGGTGTGTTTGGAACATTTTGTCACCGGCCGAGTCCAAAATTCAGCGATTCCCCATCTCAGCCCAGAAAGCAGGTAGAACAACTTTTGTGGTGTCTTTCAGATGCCTACCAAGGTAGTGTAAAAACTACCAAAAGAATTCGTTCCTGGCACCTTCCCCGGTGGAGTTGTGCATGGGGTGTGTTTGGAACATTTTGTCACCAGCCGAGTCCAAAATTCAGCGTTTCCCCATCTCAGCCCAGAAAGCAGGTAGAACAACTTTTGTGGTGCCTTTCAGATGCCTACCAAGGTAGTGTAAAAACAACCAAGAGAACTCCTGTCTGGCACCTTCCCCGGTGGAGTTGTGCATGGGGTGTGTTTGGAACATTTTGTCAACGGCCGACTCCAAAATTCAGCGGTTCCCCATCTCAGCCCACAAAGCAGGTACAACAACTTTTGTGGTGTCTTTCAAATGCCTACCAAGGTAGTGTAAAAACTACTAAGAGAACTCCTGTCTGGCACCTTCCCCGGTGGAGTTGTGCATGGGGTGTGTTTGGAACATTTTGTCACCGGCCGAGTCCAAAATTCAGCGATTCCCCATCTCAGCCCAGAAAGCAGGTAGAACAACTTTTGTGGTGTCTTTCAGATGCCTACCAAGGTAGTGTAAAAACTACCTGGAGAACTCCTGCCTGGCACCTTCCCCGGTGGAGTTGTGCATGGGGTGTGTTTGGAACATTTTGTCACCAGCCGAGTCCAAAATTCAGCGTTTCCCCATCTCAGCCCAGAAAGCAGGTAGAACAACTTTTGTGGAGCCTTTCAGATGCCTACCAAGGTAGTGTAAAAACTACCAAGAGAACTCCTGTCTGGCACCTTCCCCGCTGGAGTTGTGCATGGGGTGTGTTTGGAACATTTTGTCACCGGCCGACTCCAAAATTCAGCGGTTCCCCATCTCAGCCCAGAAAGCAGGTAGAACAACTTTTGTGGTGTCTTTCAGATGCCTACCGGAGCAATGTAAAAACTACCAGGAGAACTCCTGTCTGGCACCTTCCCCGGTGGAGTTGTGCATGGGGTGTGTTTGGAACATTTTGTCACCGGCCGAGTCCAAAATTCAGCGGTTCCCCATCTCAGCCCAGAAAGCAGGTAGAACAACTTTTGTGCTGCATTTCAGGTGCCTACCAAGGTAGTGTAAAAACTACCAGGAGAACTCCTGTCTGGCACCTTCCGTGGTGGAGTTGTGCATGGGGTGTGTTTGGAACATTTTGTCACCAGCCGAGTCCAAAATTCAGCGTTTCCCCATCTCAGCCCAGAAAGCAGGTAGAACAACTTTTGTGGTGCCTTTCAGATGCCTACCAAGGTAGTGTAAAAACTACCAAGAGAACTCCTGTCTGGCACCTTCCCCGGTGGAGTTGTGCATGGGGTGTGTTTGGAACATTTTGTCAACGGCCGACTCCAAAATTCAGCGGTTCCCCATCTCAGCCCAGAAAGCAGGTAGAACAACTTTTGTGGTGTCTTTCAGATGCCTACCAAGGTAGTGTAAAAACTACCAGGAGAACTCCTGTCTGGCACCTTCCCCGGTGGAGTTGTGCATGGGGTGTGTTTGGAACATTTTGTCACCGGCCGAGTCCAAAATTCAGCGATTCCCCATCTCAGCCCAGAAAGCAGGTAGAACAACTTTTGTGGTGTCTTTCAGATGCCTACCAAGGTAGTGTAAAAACTACTAAGAGAACTCCTGCCTGGCACCTTCCCCGGTGGAGTTGTGCATGGGGTGTGTTTGGAACATTTTGTCACCAGCCGAGTCCAAAATTCAGCGTTTCCCCATCTCAGCCCAGAAAGCAGGTAGAACAACTTTTGTGGAGCCTTTCAGATGCCTACCAAGGTAGTGTAAAAACTACCAAGAGAACTCCTGTCTGGCACCTTCCCCGGTGGAGTTGTGCATGGGGTGTGTTTGGAACATTTTGTCAACGGCCGACTCCAAAATTCAGCGTTTCCCCATCTCAGCCCACAAAGCAGGTACAACAACTTTTGTGGTGTCTTTCAGCTGCCTACCAAGGTAGTGTAAAAACTACCAGGAGAACTCCTGTCTGGCACCTTCCCCGGTGGAGTTGTGCATGGGGTGTGTTTGGAACATTTTGTCACCGGCCGAGTCCAAAATTCAGCGATTCCCCATCTCAGCCCAGAAAGCAGGTAGAACAACTTTTGTGGTGTCTTTCAGATGCCTACCAAGGTAGTGTAAAAACTACTAAGAGAACTCCTGTCTGGCACCTTCCCCGGTGGAGTTGTGCATGGGGTGTGTTTGGAACATTTTGTCACCAGCCGAGTCCAAAATTCAGCGTTTCCCCATCTCAGCCCAGAAAGCAGGTAGAACAACTTTTGTGGAGCCTTTCAGATGCCTACCAAGGTAGTGTAAAAACTACCAAGAGAACTCCTGTCTGGCACCTTCCCCGGTGGAGTTGTGCATGGGGTGTGTTTGGAACATTTTGTCAACGGCCGACTCCAAAATTCAGCGTTTCCCCATCTCAGCCCACAAAGCAGGTACAACAACTTTTGTGGTGCCTTTCAGCTGCCTACCAAGGTAGTGTAAAAACTACCAGGAGAACTCCTGTCTGGCACCTTCCCCGGTGGAGTTGTGCATGGGGTGTGTTTGGAACATTTTGTCACCAGCCGAGTCCAAAATTCAGCGTTTCCCCATCTCAGCCCAGAAAGCAGGTAGAACAACTTTTGTGGTGTCTTTCAGATGCCTACCGGAGCAATGTAAAAACTACCAGGAGAACTCCTGTCTGGCACCTTCCCCGGTGGAGTTGTGCATGGGGTGTCTTTGGAACATTTTGTCACCGGCCGAGTCCAAAATTCAGCGATTCCCCATCTCAGCCCAGAAAGCAGGTAGAACAACTTCTGTGGTGTTATTCAGATGCCTACCAAGGTAGTGTAAAAACTACCAAGAGAACTCCTGTCTGGCACCTTCCGTGGTGGAGTTGTGCATGGGGTTTGTTTGGAACATTTTGTCACCAGCCGAGTCCAAAATTCAGCGGTTCCCCATCTCAGCCCAGAAAGCAGGAAGAACAACTTTTGTGGTGTCTTTCAGATGCCTACCAAGGTAGTGTAAAAACTACCAAGAGAACTCCTGTCTGGCACCTTCCCCGGTGGAGTTGTGCATGGGGTGTGTTTGGAACATTTTGTCACCGGCCGACTCCAAAATTCAGCGGTTCCCCATCTCAGCCCAGAAAGCAGGAAGAACAACTTTTGTGGTGCCTTTCAAATGCCTACCAAGGTAGTGTAAAAACTACCGGGAGAACTCCTGTCTGGCACCTTCCCCGGTGGAGTTGTGCAGGGGGTGTGTTTGGAACATTTTGTCACCAGCCGAGTCCAAAATTCAGCGGTTCCCCATCTCAGCCCAGAAAGCAGGTAGAACAACTTTTGTGGTGTCTTTTAGATGCCTACCAAGGTAGTGTAAAAACTACCAGGAGAACTCCTGTCTGGCACCTTCCGTGGTGGAGTTGTGCATGGGGTGTCTTTGGAACATTTTGTCACCGGCCGACTCCAAAATTCAGCGGTTCCCCATCTCAGCCCAGAAAGCAGGTAGAACAACTTCTGTGGTGTCTTTCAGATGCCTACCAAGGTAGTGTAAAAACTACCTGGAGAACTCCTGTCTGGCACCTTCCCCGGTGGAGTTGTGCAGGGGGTGTGTTTGGAACATTTTGTCACCAGCCGAGTCCAAAATTCAGCGGTTCCCCATCTCAGCCCAGAAAGCAGGAAGAACAACTTTTGTGGTGTCTTTTTGATGCCTACCGGAGCAATGTAAAAATTACCAACAGAACTGCTTTCTGAAACCTTCCCCGGTGGAGTTGTGCATGGGGTGTGTTTGGAACATTTTGTCAACGGCCGACTCCAAAATTCAGCGGTTCCCCATCTCAGCCCACAAAGCAGGTACAACAACTTTTGTGGTGTCTTTCAGATGCCTACCAAGGTAGTGTAAAAACTACTAAGAGAACTCCTGTCTGGCACCTTCCCCGGTGGAGTTGTGCATGGGGTGTGTTTGGAACATTTTGTCACCGGCCGAGTCCAAAATTCAGCGATTCCCCATCTCAGCCCAGAAAGCAGGTAGAACAACTTTTGTGGTGTCTTTCAGATGCCTACCAAGGTAGTGTAAAAACTACCTGGAGAACTCCTGCCTGGCACCTTCCCCGGTGGAGTTGTGCATGGGGTGTGTTTGGAACATTTTGTCACCAGCCGAGTCCAAAATTCAGCGTTTCCCCATCTCAGCCCAGAAAGCAGGTAGAACAACTTTTGTGGAGCCTTTCAGATGCCTACCAAGGTAGTGTAAAAACTACCAAGAGAACTCCTGTCTGGCACCTTCCCCGGTGGAGTTGTGCATGGGGTGTGTTTGGAACATTTTGTCAACGGCCGACTCCAAAATTCAGCGGTTCCCCATCTCAGCCCACAAAGCAGGTACAACAACTTTTGTGGGCCCTTTCAGCTGCCTACCAAGGTAGTGTAAAAACTACCAGGAGAACTCCTGTCTGGCACCTTCCCCGGTGGAGTTGTGCATGGGGTGTCTTTGGAACATTTTGTCACCGGCCGAGTCCAAAATTCAGCGTTTCCCCATCTCAGCCCAGAAAGCAGGTAGAACAACTTTTGTGGAGTCTTTCAGATGCCTACCAAGGTAGTGTAAAAACTACCAGGAGAACTCCTGTCTGGCACCTTCCGTGGTGGAGTTGTGCATGGGGTGTGTTTGGAACATTTTGTCACCAGCCGAGTCCAAAATTCAGCGTTTCCCCATCTCAGCCCAGAAAGCAGGTAGAACAACTTTTGTGGTGCCTTTCAGATGCCAACCAAGGTAGTGTAAAAACTACCAAGAGAACTCCTGTCTGGCACCTTCCCCGGTGGAGTTGTGCATGGGGTGTGTTTGGAACATTTTGTCAACGGCCGAGTCCAAAATTCAGCGATTCCCCATCTCAGCCCAGAAAGCAGGTAGAACAACTTCTGTGGTGTTATTCAGATGCCTACCAAGGTAGTGTAAAAACTACCAAGAGAACTCCTGTCTGGCACCTTCCGTGGTGGAGTTGTGCATGGGGTTTGTTTGGAACATTTTGTCACCAGCCGAGTCCAAAATTCAGCGGTTCCCCATCTCAGCCCAGAAAGCAGGAAGAACAACTTTTGTGGTGTCTTTCAGATGCCTACCAAGGTAGTGTAAAAACTACCAAGAGAACTCCTGTCTGGCACCTTCCCCGGTGGAGTTGTGCATGGGGTGTGTTTGGAACATTTTGTCACCGGCCGACTCCAAAATTCAGCGGTTCCCCATCTCAGCCCAGAAAGCAGGAAGAACAACTTTTGTGGTGCCTTTCAAATGCCTACCAAGGTAGTGTAAAAACTACCGGGAGAACTCCTGTCTGGCACCTTCCCCGGTGGAGTTGTGCAGGGGGTGTGTTTGGAACATTTTGTCACCAGCCGAGTCCAAAATTCAGCGGTTCCCCATCTCAGCCCAGAAAGCAGGTAGAACAACTTTTGTGGTGTCTTTTAGATGCCTACCAAGGTAGTGTAAAAACTACCAGGAGAACTCCTGTCTGGCACCTTCCGTGGTGGAGTTGTGCATGGGGTGTCTTTGGAACATTTTGTCACCGGCCGACTCCAAAATTCAGCGGTTCCCCATCTCAGCCCAGAAAGCAGGTAGAACAACTTCTGTGGTGTCTTTCAGATGCCTACCAAGGTAGTGTAAAAACTACCTGGAGAACTCCTGTCTGGCACCTTCCCCGGTGGAGTTGTGCAGGGGGTGTGTTTGGAACATTTTGTCACCAGCCGAGTCCAAAATTCAGCGGTTCCCCATCTCAGCCCAGAAAGCAGGAAGAACAACTTTTGTGGTGTCTTTTTGATGCCTACCGGAGCAATGTAAAAATTACCAACAGAACTGCTTTCTGAAACCTTCCCCGGTGGAGTTGTGCATGGGGTGTGTTTGGAACATTTTGTCAACGGCCGACTCCAAAATTCAGCGGTTCCCCATCTCAGCCCACAAAGCAGGTACAACAACTTTTGTGGTGTCTTTCAGATGCCTACCAAGGTAGTGTAAAAACTACTAAGAGAACTCCTGTCTGGCACCTTCCCCGGTGGAGTTGTGCATGGGGTGTGTTTGGAACATTTTGTCACCGGCCGAGTCCAAAATTCAGCGATTCCCCATCTCAGCCCAGAAAGCAGGTAGAACAACTTTTGTGGTGTCTTTCAGATGCCTACCAAGGTAGTGTAAAAACTACCTGGAGAACTCCTGCCTGGCACCTTCCCCGGTGGAGTTGTGCATGGGGTGTGTTTGGAACATTTTGTCACCAGCCGAGTCCAAAATTCAGCGTTTCCCCATCTCAGCCCAGAAAGCAGGTAGAACAACTTTTGTGGAGCCTTTCAGATGCCTACCAAGGTAGTGTAAAAACTACCAAGAGAACTCCTGTCTGGCACCTTCCCCGGTGGAGTTGTGCATGGGGTGTGTTTGGAACATTTTGTCAACGGCCGACTCCAAAATTCAGCGGTTCCCCATCTCAGCCCACAAAGCAGGTACAACAACTTTTGTGGGCCCTTTCAGCTGCCTACCAAGGTAGTGTAAAAACTACCAGGAGAACTCCTGTCTGGCACCTTCCCCGGTGGAGTTGTGCATGGGGTGTCTTTGGAACATTTTGTCACCGGCCGAGTCCAAAATTCAGCGTTTCCCCATCTCAGCCCAGAAAGCAGGTAGAACAACTTTTGTGGAGTCTTTCAGATGCCTACCAAGGTAGTGTAAAAACTACCAGGAGAACTCCTGTCTGGCACCTTCCGTGGTGGAGTTGTGCATTGGGTGTGTTTGGAACATTTTGTCACCAGCCGAGTCCAAAATTCAGCGTTTCCCCATCTCAGCCCAGAAAGCAGGTAGAACAACTTTTGTGGTGCCTTTCAGATGCCAACCAAGGTAGTGTAAAAACTACCAAGAGAACTCCTGTCTGGCACCTTCCCCGGTGGAGTTGTGCATGGGGTGTGTTTGGAACATTTTGTCAACGGCCGACTCCAAAATTCAGCGGTTCCCCATCTCAGCCCAGAAAGCAGGTAGAACAACTTTTGTGGTGTCTTTCAGATGCCTACCAAGGTAGTGTAAAAACTACCAGGAGAACTCCTGTCTGGCACCTTCCCCGGTGGAGTTGTGCATGGGGTGTGTTTGGAACATTTTGTCACCGGCCGAGTCCAAAATTCAGCGGTTCCCCATCTCAGCCCAGAAAGCAGGTAGAACAACTTTTGTGGTGTCTTTCAGATGCCTACCAAGGTAGTGTAAAAACTACTAAGAGAACTCCTGCCTGGCACCTTCCCCGGTGGAGTTGTGCATGGGGTGTGTTTGGAACATTTTGTCACCAGCCGAGTCCAAAATTCAGCGTTTCCCCATCTCAGCCCAGAAAGCAGGTAGAACAACTTTTGTGGAGCCTTTCAGATGCCTACCAAGGTAGTGTAAAAACTACCAAGAGAACTCCTGTCTGGCACCTTCCCCGGTGGAGTTGTGCATGGGGTGTGTTTGGAACATTTTGTCAACGGCCGACTCCAAAATTCAGCGTTTCCCCATCTCAGCCCACAAAGCAGGTACAACAACTTTTGTGGTGCCTTTCAGCTGCCTACCAAGGTAGTGTAAAAACTACCAGGAGAACTCCTGTCTGGCACCTTCCCCGGTGGAGTTGTGCATGGGGTGTGTTTGGAACATTTTGTCACCAGCCGAGTCCAAAATTCAGCGTTTCCCCATCTCAGCCCAGAAAGCAGGTAGAACAACTTTTGTGGTGTCTTTCAGATGCCTACCAGAGCAATGTAAAAACTACCAGGAGAACTCCTGTCTGGCACCTTCCCCGGTGGAGTTGTGCATGGGGTGTCTTTGGAACATTTTGTCACCGGCCGAGTCCAAAATTCAGCGATTCCCCATCTCAGCCCAGAAAGCAGGTAGAACAACTTCTGTGGTGTTATTCAGATGCCTACCAAGGTAGTGTAAAAACTACCTGGAGAACTCCTGTCTGGCACCTTCCGTGGTGGAGTTGTGCATGGGGTTTGTTTGGAACATTTTGTCACCAGCCGAGTCCAAAATTCAGCGGTTCCCCATCTCAGCCCAGAAAGCAGGTAGAACAACTTTTGTGGTGTCTTTCAGATGCCTACCAAGGTAGTGTAAAAACTACCAAGAGAACTCCTGTCTGGCACCTTCCCCGGTGGAGTTGTGCATGGGGTGTGTTTGGAACATTTTGTCACCGGCCGACTCCAAAATTCAGCGGTTCCCCATCTCAGCCCAGAAAGCAGGAAGAACAACTTTTGTGGTGCCTTTCAAATGCCTACCAAGGTAGTGTAAAAACTACCGGGAGAACTCCTGTCTGGCACCTTCCCCGGTGGAGTTGTGCATGGGGTGTGTTTGGAACATTTTGTCACCAGCCGAGTCCAAAATTCAGCGATTCCCCATCTCAGCCCAGAAAGCAGGTAGAACAACTTTTGTGGGCCCTTTCAGCTGCCTACCAAGGTAGTGTAAAAACTACCAGGAGAACTCCTGTCTGGCACCTTCCCCGGTGGAGTTGTGCATGGGGTGTCTTTGGAACATTTTGTCACCGGCCGACTCCAAAATTCAGCGGTTCCCCATCTCAGCCCAGAAAGCAGGTAGAACAACTTCTGTGGTGTCTTTCAGATGCCTACCAAGGTAGTGTAAAAACTACCTGGAGAACTCCTGTCTGGCACCTTCCGTGGTGGAGTTGTGCATGGGGTTTGTTTGGAACATTTTGTCACCAGCCGAGTCCAAAATTCAGCGTTTCCCCATCTCAGCCCAGAAAGCAGGAAGAACAACTTTTGTGGTGTCTTTTTGATGCCTACCGGAGCAATGTAAAAATTACCAACAGAACTGCTTTCTGAAACCTTCCCCGGTGGAGTTGTGCATGGGGTGTGTTTGGAACATTTTGTCAACGGCCGACTCCAAAATTCAGCGGTTCCCCATCTCAGCCCACAAAGCAGGTACAACAACTTTTGTGGTGTCTTTCAGATGCCTACCAAGGTAGTGTAAAACTACCAAGAGAACTCCTGTCTGGCACCTTCCCCGGTGGAGTTGTGCATGGGGTGTGTTTGGAACATTTTGTCACCAGCCGAGTCCAAAATTCAGCGGTTCCCCATCTCAGCCCAGAAAGCAGGTAGAACAACTTTTGTGGTGTCTTTTAGATGCCTACCAAGGTAGTGTAAAAACTACCAAGAGAACTCCTGTCTGGCACCTTCCCCGGTGGAGTTGTGCATGGGGTGTGTTTGGAACATTTTGTCACCGGCCGACTCCAAAATTCAGCGGTTCCCCATCTCAGCCCAGAAAGCAGGAAGAACAACTTTTGTGGTGCCTTTCAAATGCCTACCAAGGTAGTGTAAAAACTACCTTGAGAACTCCTGTCTGGCACCTTCCCCGGTGGAGTTGTGCATGGGGTGTGTTTGGAACATTTTGTCACCGGCCGAGTCCAAAATTCAGCGTTTCCCCATCTCAGCCCAGAAAGCAGGTAGAACAACTTTTGTGGAGTCTTTCAGATGCCTACCAAGGTAGTGTAAAAACTATCAGGAGAACTCCTGTCTGGCACCTTCCGTGGTGGAGTTGTGCATGGGGTGTGTTTGGAACATTTTGTCACCAGCCGAGTCCAAAATTCAGCGGTTCCCCATCTCAGCCCAGAAAGCAGGTAGAACAACTTTTGTGGTGCCTTTCAAATGCCTACCAAGGTAGTGTAAAAACTACCAAGAGAACTCCTGTCTGGCACCTTCCCCGGTGGAGTTGTGCATGGGGTGTGTTTGGAACATTTTGTCACCGGCCGAGTCCAAAATTCAGCGGTTCCCCATCTCAGCCCAGAAAGCAGGAAGAACAACTTTTGTGGTGTCTTTTTGATGCCTACCGGAGCAATGTAAAAATTACCAACAGAACTGCTTTCTGAAACCTTCCCCGGTGGAGTTGTGCATGGGGTGTGTTTGGAACATTTTGTCACCGGCCGAGTCCAAAATTCAGCGATTCCCCATCTCAGCCCAGAAAGCAGGTAGAACAACTTTTGTGGTGTCTTTCAGATGCCTACCAAGGTAGTGTAAAAACTACCAAAAGAATTCGTTCCTGGCACCTTCCCCGGTGGAGTTGTGCATGGGGTGTGTTTGGAACATTTTGTCACCAGCCGAGTCCAAAATTCAGCGTTTCCCCATCTCAGCCCAGAAAGCAGGTAGAACAACTTTTGTGGTGCCTTTCAGATGCCTACCAAGGTAGTGTAAAAACAACCAAGAGAACTCCTGTCTGGCACCTTCCCCGGTGGAGTTGTGCATGGGGTGTGTTTGGAACATTTTGTCACCGGCCGACTCCAAAATTCAGCGGTTCCCCATCTCAGCCCACAAAGCAGGTACAACAACTTTTGTGGTGTCTTTCAAATGCCTACCAAGGTAGTGTAAAAACTACTAAGAGAACTCCTGTCTGGCACCTTCCCCGGTGGAGTTGTGCATGGGGTGTGTTTGGAACATTTTGTCACCGGCCGAGTCCAAAATTCAGCGATTCCCCATCTCAGCCCAGAAAGCAGGTAGAACAACTTTTGTGGTGTCTTTCAGATGCCTACCAAGGTAGTGTAAAAACTACCTGGAGAACTCCTGCCTGGCACCTTCCCCGGTGGAGTTGTGCATGGGGTGTGTTTGGAACATTTTGTCACCAGCCGAGTCCAAAATTCAGCGTTTCCCCATCTCAGCCCAGAAAGCAGGTAGAACAACTTTTGTGGAGCCTTTCAGATGCCTACCAAGGTAGTGTAAAAACTACCAAGAGAACTCCTGTCTGGCACCTTCCCCGGTGGAGTTGTGCATGGGGTGTGTTTGGAACATTTTGTCAACGGCCGACTCCAAAATTCAGCGGTTCCCCATCTCAGCCCACAAAGCAGGTACAACAACTTTTGTGGGCCCTTTCAGCTGCCTACCAAGGTAGTGTAAAAACTACCAGGAGAACTCCTGTCTGGCACCTTCCCCGGTGGAGTTGTGCATGGGGTGTGTTTGGAACATTTTGTCACCGGCCGAGTCCAAAATTCAGCGTTTCCCCATCTCAGCCCAGAAAGCAGGTAGAACAACTTTTGTGGAGTCTTTCAGATGCCTACCAAGGTAGTGTAAAAACTACCAGGAGAACTCCTGTCTGGCACCTTCCGTGGTGGAGTTGTGCATGGGGTGTGTTTGGAACATTTTGTCACCAGCCGAGTCCAAAATTCAGCGTTTCCCCATCTCAGCCCAGAAAGCAGGTAGAACAACTTTTGTGGTGCCTTTCAGATGCCTACCAAGGTAGTGTAAAAACTACCAAGAGAACTCCTGTCTGGCACCTTCCCCGGTGGAGTTGTGCATGGGGTGTGTTTGGAACATTTTGTCAACGGCCGACTCCAAAATTCAGCGGTTCCCCATCTCAGCCCAGAAAGCAGGTAGAACAACTTTTGTGGTGTCTTTCAGATGCCTACCAAGGTAGTGTAAAAACTACCAGGAGAACTCCTGTCTGGCACCTTCCCCGGTGGAGTTGTGCATGGGGTGTGTTTGGAACATTTTGTCACCGGCCGAGTCCAAAATTCAGCGATTCCCCATCTCAGCCCAGAAAGCAGGTAGAACAACTTTTGTGGTGTCTTTCAGATGCCTACCAAGGTAGTGTAAAAACTACTAAGAGAACTCCTGCCTGGCACCTTCCCCGGTGGAGTTGTGCATGGGGTGTGTTTGGAACATTTTGTCACCAGCCGAGTCCAAAATTCAGCGTTTCCCCATCTCAGCCCAGAAAGCAGGTAGAACAACTTTTGTGGTGCCTTTCAGATGCCTACCAAGGTAGTGTAAAAACTACCAAGAGAACTCCTGTCTGGCACCTTCCCCGGTGGAGTTGTGCATGGGGTGTGTTTGGAACATTTTGTCAACGGCCGACTCCAAAATTCAGCGTTTCCCCATCTCAGCCCACAAAGCAGGTACAACAACTTTTGTGGTGTCTTTCAGATGCCTACCAAGGTAGTGTAAAAACTACCAGGAGAACTCCTGTCTGGCACCTTCCCCGGTGGAGTTGTGCATGGGGTGTGTTTGGAACATTTTGTCACCGGCCGAGTCCAAAATTCAGCGATTCCCCATCTCAGCCCAGAAAGCAGGTAGAACAACTTTTGTGGTGTCTTTCAGATGCCTACCAAGGTAGTGTAAAAACTACTAAGAGAACTCCTGCCTGGCACCTTCCCCGGTGGAGTTGTGCATGGGGTGTGTTTGGAACATTTTGTCAACAGCCGACTCCAAAATTCAGCGGTTCCCCATCTCAGCCCAGAAAGCAGGTAGAACAACTTTTGTGGAGCCTTTCAGATGCCTACCAAGGTAGTGTAAAAACTACCAAGAGAACTCCTGTCTGGCACCTTCCCCGGTGGAGTTGTGCATGGGGTGTGTTTGGAACATTTTGTCAACGGCCGACTCCAAAATTCAGCGTTTCCCCATCTCAGCCCACAAAGCAGGTACAACAACTTTTGTGGTGCCTTTCAGCTGCCTACCAAGGTAGTGTAAAAACTACCAGGAGAACTCCTGTCTGGCACCTTCCCCGGTGGAGTTGTGCATGGGGTGTGTTTGGAACATTTTGTCACCAGCCGAGTCCAAAATTCAGCGTTTCCCCATCTCAGCCCAGAAAGCAGGTAGAACAACTTTTGTGGTGTCTTTCAGATGCCTACCAAGGTAGTGTAAAAACTACCAAGAGAACTCCTGTCTGGCACCTTCCCCGGTGGAGTTGTGCAGGGGGTGTGTTTGGAACATTTTGTCACCGGCCGACTCCAAAATTCAGCGGTTCCCCATCTCAGCCCAGAAAGCAGGAAGAACAACTTTTGTGGTGCCTTTCAAATGCCTACCAAGGTAGTGTAAAAACTACCGGGAGAACTCCTGTCTGGCACCTTCCCCGGTGGAGTTGTGCAGGGGGTGTGTTTGGAACATTTTGTCACCAGCCGAGTCCAAAATTCAGCGGTTCCCCATCTCAGCCCAGAAAGCAGGTAGAACAACTTTTGTGGTGTCTTTTAGATGCCTACCAAGGTAGTGTAAAAACTACCAGGAGAACTCCTGTCTGGCACCTTCCGTGGTGGAGTTGTGCATGGGGTGTCTTTGGAACATTTTGTCACCGGCCGACTCCAAAATTCAGCGGTTCCCCATCTCAGCCCAGAAAGCAGGTAGAACAACTTCTGTGGTGTCTTTCAGATGCCTACCAAGGTAGTGTAAAAACTACCTGGAGAACTCCTGTCTGGCACCTTCCCCGGTGGAGTTGTGCAGGGGGTGTGTTTGGAACATTTTGTCACCAGCCGAGTCCAAAATTCAGCGGTTCCCCATCTCAGCCCAGAAAGCAGGAAGAACAACTTTTGTGGTGTCTTTTTGATGCCTACCGGAGCAATGTAAAAATTACCAACAGAACTGCTTTCTGAAACCTTCCCCGGTGGAGTTGTGCATGGGGTGTGTTTGGAACATTTTGTCAACGGCCGACTCCAAAATTCAGCGGTTCCCCATCTCAGCCCACAAAGCAGGTACAACAACTTTTGTGGTGTCTTTCAGATGCCTACCAAGGTAGTGTAAAAACTACTAAGAGAACTCCTGTCTGGCACCTTCCCCGGTGGAGTTGTGCATGGGGTGTGTTTGGAACATTTTGTCACCGGCCGAGTCCAAAATTCAGCGATTCCCCATCTCAGCCCAGAAAGCAGGTAGAACAACTTTTGTGGTGTCTTTCAGATGCCTACCAAGGTAGTGTAAAAACTACCTGGAGAACTCCTGCCTGGCACCTTCCCCGGTGGAGTTGTGCATGGGGTGTGTTTGGAACATTTTGTCACCAGCCGAGTCCAAAATTCAGCGTTTCCCCATCTCAGCCCAGAAAGCAGGTAGAACAACTTTTGTGGAGCCTTTCAGATGCCTACCAAGGTAGTGTAAAAACTACCAAGAGAACTCCTGTCTGGCACCTTCCCCGGTGGAGTTGTGCATGGGGTGTGTTTGGAACATTTTGTCACCAGCCGACTCCAAAATTCAGCGGTTCCCCATCTCAGCCCACAAAGCAGGTACAACAACTTTTGTGGGCCCTTTCAGCTGCCTACCAAGGTAGTGTAAAAACTACCAGGAGAACTCCTGTCTGGCACCTTCCCCGGTGGAGTTGTGCATGGGGTGTCTTTGGAACATTTTGTCACCGGCCGAGTCCAAAATTCAGCGTTTCCCCATCTCAGCCCAGAAAGCAGGTAGAACAACTTTTGTGGAGTCTTTCAGATGCCTACCAAGGTAGTGTAAAAACTACCAGGAGAACTCCTGTCTGGCACCTTCCGTGGTGGAGTTGTGCATGGGGTGTGTTTGGAACATTTTGTCACCAGCCGAGTCCAAAATTCAGCGTTTCCCCATCTCAGCCCAGAAAGCAGGTAGAACAACTTTTGTGGTGCCTTTCAGATGCCAACCAAGGTAGTGTAAAAACTACCAAGAGAACTCCTGTCTGGCACCTTCCCCGGTGGAGTTGTGCATGGGGTGTGTTTGGAACATTTTGTCACCGGCCGAGTCCAAAATTCAGCGGTTCCCCATCTCAGCCCAGAAAGCAGGTAGAACAACTTTTGTGGTGTCTTTCAGATGCCTACCAAGGTAGTGTAAAAACTACCAGGAGAACTCCTGTCTGGCACCTTCCCCGGTGGAGTTGTGCATGGGGTGTGTTTGGAACATTTTGTCACCGGCCGAGTCCAAAATTCAGCGATTCCCCATCTCAGCCCAGAAAGCAGGTAGAACAACTTTTGTGGTGTCTTTCAGATGCCTACCAAGGTAGTGTAAAAACTACTAAGAGAACTCCTGCCTGGCACCTTCCCCGGTGGAGTTGTGCATGGGGTGTGTTTGGAACATTTTGTCACCAGCCGAGTCCAAAATTCAGCGTTTCCCCATCTCAGCCCAGAAAGCAGGTAGAACAACTTTTGTGGAGCCTTTCAGATGCCTACCAAGGTAGTGTAAAAACTACCAAGAGAACTCCTGTCTGGCACCTTCCCCGGTGGAGTTGTGCATGGGGTGTGTTTGGAACATTTTGTCAACGGCCGACTCCAAAATTCAGCGTTTCCCCATCTCAGCCCACAAAGCAGGTACAACAACTTTTGTGGTGTCTTTCAGCTGCCTACCAAGGTAGTGTAAAAACTACCAGGAGAACTCCTGTCTGGCACCTTCCCCGGTGGAGTTGTGCATGGGGTGTGTTTGGAACATTTTGTCACCGGCCGAGTCCAAAATTCAGCGGTTCCCCATCTCAGCCCAGAAAGCAGGTAGAACAACTTTTGTGGTGTCTTTCAGATGCCTACCAAGGTAGTGTAAAAACTACTAAGAGAACTCCTGCCTGGCACCTTCCCCGGTGGAGTTGTGCATGGGGTGTGTTTGGAACATTTTGTCACCAGCCGAGTCCAAAATTCAGCGTTTCCCCATCTCAGCCCAGAAAGCAGGTAGAACAACTTTTGTGGAGCCTTTCAGATGCCTACCAAGGTAGTGTAAAAACTACCAAGAGAACTCCTGTCTGGCACCTTCCCCGGTGGAGTTGTGCATGGGGTGTGTTTGGAACATTTTGTCAACGGCCGACTCCAAAATTCAGCGTTTCCCCATCTCAGCCCACAAAGCAGGTACAACAACTTTTGTGGTGCCTTTCAGCTGCCTACCAAGGTAGTGTAAAAACTACCAGGAGAACTCCTGTCTGGCACCTTCCCCGGTGGAGTTGTGCATGGGGTGTGTTTGGAACATTTTGTCACCAGCCGAGTCCAAAATTCAGCGTTTCCCCATCTCAGCCCAGAAAGCAGGTAGAACAACTTTTGTGGTGTCTTTCAGATGCCTACCAGAGCAATGTAAAAACTACCAGGAGAACTCCTGTCTGGCACCTTCCCCGGTGGAGTTGTGCATGGGGTGTCTTTGGAACATTTTGTCACCGGCCGAGTCCAAAATTCAGCGGTTCCCCATCTCAGCCCAGAAAGCAGGTAGAACAACTTCTGTGGTGTTATTCAGATGCCTACCAAGGTAGTGTAAAAACTACCTGGAGAACTCCTGTCTGGCACCTTCCGTGGTGGAGTTGTGCATGGGGTTTGTTTGGAACATTTTGTCACCAGCCGAGTCCAAAATTCAGCGGTTCCCCATCTCAGCCCAGAAAGCAGGAAGAACAACTTTTGTGGTGTCTTTCAGATGCCTACCAAGGTAGTGTAAAAACTACCAAGGGAACTCCTGTCTGGCACCTTCCCCGGTGGAGTTGTGCATGGGGTGTGTTTGGAACATTTTGTCACCGGCCGACTCCAAAATTCAGCGGTTCCCCATCTCAGCCCAGAAAGCAGGAAGAACAACTTTTGTGGTGCCTTTCAAATGCCTACCAAGGTAGTGTAAAAACTACCGGGAGAACTCCTGTCTGGCACCTTCCCCGGTGGAGTTGTGCATGGGGTGTGTTTGGAACATTTTGTCACCAGCCGAGTCCAAAATTCAGCGGTTCCCCATCTCAGCCCAGAAAGCAGGTAGAACAACTTCTGTGGTGTCTTTCAGATGCCTACCAAGGTAGTGTAAAAACTACCTGGAGAACTCCTGTCTGGCACCTTCCGTGGTGGAGTTGTGCATGGGGTTTGTTTGGAACATTTTGTCACCAGCCGAGTCCAAAATTCAGCGTTTCCCCATCTCAGCCCAGAAAGCAGGAAGAACAACTTTTGTGGTGTCTTTTTGATGCCTACCGGAGCAATGTAAAAATTACCAACAGAACTGCTTTCTGAAACCTTCCCCGGTGGAGTTGTGCATGGGGTGTGTTTGGAACATTTTGTCAACGGCCGACTCCAAAATTCAGCGGTTCCCCATCTCAGCCCAGAAAGCAGGTACAACAACTTTTGTGGTGTCTTTCAGATGCCTACCAAGGTAGTGTAAAAACTACTAAGAGAACTCCTGTCTGGCACCTTCCCCGGTGGAGTTGTGCATGGGGTGTGTTTGGAACATTTTGTCACCGGCCGAGTCCAAAATTCAGCGATTCCCCATCTCAGCCCAGAAAGCAGGTAGAACAACTTTTGTGGTGTCTTTCAGATGCCTACCAAGGTAGTGTAAAAACTACTAAGAGAACTCCTGCCTGGCACCTTCCCCGGTGGAGTTGTGCATGGGGTGTGTTTGGAACATTTTGTCACCAGCCGAGTCCAAAATTCAGCGTTTCCCCATCTCAGCCCAGAAAGCAGGTAGAACAACTTTTGTGGAGCCTTTCAGATGCCTACCAAGGTAGTGTAAAAACTACCAAGAGAACTCCTGTCTGGCACCTTCCCCGGTGGAGTTGTGCATGGGGTGTGTTTGGAACATTTTGTCACCGGCCGACTCCAAAATTCAGCGGTTCCCCATCTCAGCCCACAAAGCAGGTACAACAACTTTTGTGGGCCCTTTCAGCTGCCTACCAAGGTAGTGTAAAAACTACCAGGAGAACTCCTGTCTGGCACCTTCCCCGGTGGAGTTGTGCATGGGGTGTGTTTGGAACATTTTGTCACCGGCCGAGTCCAAAATTCAGCGGTTCCCCATCTCAGCCCAGAAAGCAGGTAGAACAACTTTTGTGGTGTCTTTCAGATGCCTACCAAGGTAGTGTAAAAACTACCAGGAGAACTCCTGTCTGGCACCTTCCCCGGTGGAGTTGTGCATGGGGTGTGTTTGGAACATTTTGTCACCGGCCGAGTCCAAAATTCAGCGATTCCCCATCTCAGCCCAGAAAGCAGGTAGAACAACTTTTGTGGTGTCTTTCAGATGCCTACCAAGGTAGTGTAAAAACTACTAAGAGAACTCCTGCCTGGCACCTTCCCCGGTGGAGTTGTGCATGGGGTGTGTTTGGAACATTTTGTCAACAGCCGACTCCAAAATTCAGCGGTTCCCCATCTCAGCCCAGAAAGCAGGTAGAACAACTTTTGTGGAGCCTTTCAGATGCCTACCAAGGTAGTGTAAAAACTACCAAGAGAACTCCTGTCTGGCACCTTCCCCGGTGGAGTTGTGCATGGGGTGTGTTTGGAACATTTTGTCAACGGCCGACTCCAAAATTCAGCGTTTCCCCATCTCAGCCCACAAAGCAGGTACAACAACTTTTGTGGTGCCTTTCAGATGCCAACCAAGGTAGTGTAAAAACTACCAAGAGAACTCCTGTCTGGCACCTTCCCCGGTGGAGTTGTGCATGGGGTGTGTTTGGAACATTTTGTCAACGGCCGACTCCAAAATTCAGCGGTTCCCCATCTCAGCCCAGAAAGCAGGTAGAACAACTTTTGTGGTGTCTTTCAGATGCCTACCAAGGTAGTGTAAAAACTACTAAGAGAACTCCTGTCTGGCACCTTCCCCGGTGGAGTTGTGCATGGGGTGTGTTTGGAACATTTTGTCACCAGCCGAGTCCAAAATTCAGCGTTTCCCCATCTCAGCCCAGAAAGCAGGTAGAACAACTTTTGTGGAGCCTTTCAGATGCCTACCAAGGTAGTGTAAAAACTACCAAGAGAACTCCTGTCTGGCACCTTCCCCGGTGGAGTTGTGCATGGGGTGTGTTTGGAACATTTTGTCAACGGCCGACTCCAAAATTCAGCGTTTCCCCATCTCAGCCCACAAAGCAGGTACAACAACTTTTGTGGTGTCTTTCAGCTGCCTACCAAGGTAGTGTAAAAACTACCAGGAGAACTCCTGTCTGGCACCTTCCCCGGTGGAGTTGTGCATGGGGTGTGTTTGGAACATTTTGTCACCGGCCGAGTCCAAAATTCAGCGATTCCCCATCTCAGCCCAGAAAGCAGGTAGAACAACTTTTGTGGTGTCTTTCAGATGCCTACCAAGGTAGTGTAAAAACTACTAAGAGAACTCCTGCCTGGCACCTTCCCCGGTGGAGTTGTGCATGGGGTGTGTTTGGAACATTTTGTCACCAGCCGAGTCCAAAATTCAGCGTTTCCCCATCTCAGCCCAGAAAGCAGGTAGAACAACTTTTGTGGAGCCTTTCAGATGCCTACCAAGGTAGTGTAAAAACTACCAAGAGAACTCCTGTCTGGCACCTTCCCCGGTGGAGTTGTGCATGGGGTGTGTTTGGAACATTTTGTCAACGGCCGACTCCAAAATTCAGCGTTTCCCCATCTCAGCCCACAAAGCAGGTACAACAACTTTTGTGGTGCCTTTCAGCTGCCTACCAAGGTAGTGTAAAAACTACCAGGAGAACTCCTGTCTGGCACCTTCCCCGGTGGAGTTGTGCATGGGGTGTGTTTGGAACATTTTGTCACCAGCCGAGTCCAAAATTCAGCGTTTCCCCATCTCAGCCCAGAAAGCAGGTAGAACAACTTTTGTGGTGTCTTTCAGATGCCTACCGGAGCAATGTAAAAACTACCAGGAGAACTCCTGTCTGGCACCTTCCCCGGTGGAGTTGTGCAGGGGGTGTCTTTGGAACATTTTGTCACCGGCCGAGTCCAAAATTCAGCGATTCCCCATCTCAGCCCAGAAAGCAGGTAGAACAACTTCTGTGGTGTTATTCAGATGCCTACCAAGGTAGTGTAAAAACTACCAAGAGAACTCCTGTCTGGCACCTTCCGTGGTGGAGTTGTGCATGGGGTTTGTTTGGAACATTTTGTCACCAGCCGAGTCCAAAATTCAGCGGTTCCCCATCTCAGCCCAGAAAGCAGGAAGAACAACTTTTGTGGTGTCTTTCAGATGCCTACCAAGGTAGTGTAAAAACTACCAAGAGAACTCCTGTCTGGCACCTTCCCCGGTGGAGTTGTGCATGGGGTGTGTTTGGAACATTTTGTCACCGGCCGACTCCAAAATTCAGCGGTTCCCCATCTCAGCCCAGAAAGCAGGAAGAACAACTTTTGTGGTGCCTTTCAAATGCCTACCAAGGTAGTGTAAAAACTACCGGGAGAACTCCTGTCTGGCACCTTCCCCGGTGGAGTTGTGCATGGGGTGTGTTTGGAACATTTTGTCACCGGCCGAGTCCAAAATTCAGCGATTCCCCATCTCAGCCCAGAAAGCAGGTAGAACAACTTTTGTGGTGCCTTTCAGATGCCTACCAAGGTAGTGTAAAAACTACCAGGAGAACTCCTGTCTGGCACCTTCCCCGGTGGAGTTGTGCATGGGGTGTGTTTGGAACATTTTGTCAACGGCCGACTCCAAAATTCAGCGGTTCCCCATCTCAGCCCACAAAGCAGGTACAACAACTTTTCTTGTGCCTTTCAGCTGCCAACCAAGGTAGTGTAAAAACTACCAACAGAATTCGTTCCTGGCACCTTCCCCGGTGGAGTTGTGCATGGGGTGTGTTTGGAACATTTTGTCAACGGCCGAGTCCAAAATTCAGCGGTTCCCCATCTCAGCCCACAAAGCAGGTACAACAACTTTTCTTGTGCCTTTCAGCTGCCTACCAAGGTAGTGTAAAAACTACCAGGAGAACTCCTGTCTGGCACCTTCCCCGGTGGAGTTGTGCATGGGGTGTGTTTGGAACATTTTGTCACCAGCCGAGTCCAAAATTCAGCGTTTCCCCATCTCAGCCCACAAAGCAGGTACAACAACTTTTCTTGTGCCTTTCAGCTGCCTACCAAGGTAGTGTAAAAATTACCAGGAGAACTCCTGTCTGGCACCTTCCCCGGTGGAGTTGTGCATGGGGTGTCTGTGGAACATTTTGTCACCGGCCGACTCCAAAATTCAGCGGTTCCCCATCTCAGCCCAGAAAGCAGGTAGAACAACTTTTGTGGTGTCTTTCAGATGCCTACCGGAGCAATGTAAAAACTACCAGGAGAACTCCTGTCTGGCACCTTCCCCGGTGGAGTTGTGCATGGGGTGTGTTTGGAACATTTTGTCACCAGCCGAGTCCAAAATTCAGCGGTTCCCCATCTCAGCCCAGAAAGCAGGTAGAACAACTTTTGTGGTGTCTTTCAGATGCCTACCGGAGCAATGTAAAAACTACCAGGAGAACTCCTGTCTGGCACCTTCCGTGGTGGAGTTGTGCAGGGGGTGTGTTTGGAACATTTTGTCACCAGCCGAGTCCAAAATTCAGCGGTTCCCCATCTCAGCCCAGAAAGCAGGTAGAACAACTTTTGTGGTGTCTTTTAGATGCCTACCAAGGTAGTGTAAAAACTACCAGGAGAACTCCTGTCTGGCACCTTCCCCGGTGGAGTTGTGCATGGGGTGTGTTTGGAACATTTTGTCACCGGCCGAGTCCAAAATTCAGCGATTCCCCATCTCAGCCCAGAAAGCAGGTAGAACAACTTTTGTGGTGTCTTTTTGATGCCTACCGGAGCAATGTAAAAATTACCAACAGAACTGCTTTCTGAAACCTTCCCCGGTGGAGTTGTGCATGGGGTGTGTTTGGAACATTTTGTCACCGGCCGAGTCCAAAATTCAGCGATTCCCCATCTCAGCCCAGAAAGCAGGTAGAACAACTTTTGTGGTGTCTTTCAGATGCCTACCAAGGTAGTGTAAAAACTACCAGGAGAACTCCTGTCTGGCACCTTCCGTGGTGGAGTTGTGCATGGGGTGTCTGTGGAACATTTTGTAACCGGCCGACTCCAAAATTCAGCGGTTCCCCATCTCAGCCCAGAAAGCAGGTAGAACAACTTTTGTGGTGTCTTTCAGATGCCTACCGGAGCAATGTAAAAAGTACCAGGAGAACTCCTGTCTGGCACCTTCCCCGGTGGAGTTGTGCATGGGGTGTGTTTGGAACATTTTGTCACCGGCCGACTCCAAAATTCAGCGGTTCCCCACCTCAGCCCAGAAAGCAGGTAGAACAACTTTTGTGGTGTCTTTCAGATGCCTACCGGAGCAATGTAAAAAACTACCAGGAGAACTCCTGTCTGGCACCTTCCGTGGTGGAGTTGTGCATGGGGTGTGTTTGGAACATTTTGTCACCAGCCGAGTCCAAAATTCAGCGGTTCCCCATCTCAGCCCAGAAAGCAGGTAGAACAACTTTTGTGGTGCCTTTCAAATGCCTACCAAGGTAGTGTAAAAACTACCAAGAGAACTCCTGTCTGGCACCTTCCCCGGTGGAGTTGTGCATGGGGTGTGTTTGGAACATTTTGTCACCGGCCGAGTCCAAAATTCAGCGGTTCCCCATCTCAGCCCAGAAAGCAGGAAGAACAACTTTTGTGGTGTCTTTTTGATGCCTACCGGAGCAATGTAAAAATTACCAACAGAACTGCTTTCTGAAACCTTCCCCGGTGGAGTTGTGCATGGGGTGTGTTTGGAACATTTTGTCACCGGCCGAGTCCAAAATTCAGCGATTCCCCATCTCAGCCCAGAAAGCAGGTAGAACAACTTTTGTGGTGTCTTTCAGATGCCTACCAAGGTAGTGTAAAAACTACCAAAAGAATTCGTTCCTGGCACCTTCCCCGGTGGAGTTGTGCATGGGGTGTGTTTGGAACATTTTGTCACCAGCCGAGTCCAAAATTCAGCGTTTCCCCATCTCAGCCCAGAAAGCAGTAGAACAACTTTTGTGGTGCCTTTCAGATGCCTACCAAGGTAGTGTAAAAACAACCAAGAGAACTCCTGTCTGGCACCTTCCCCGGTGGAGTTGTGCATGGGGTGTGTTTGGAACATTTTGTCAACGGCCGACTCCAAAATTCAGCGGTTCCCCATCTCAGCCCACAAAGCAGGTACAACAACTTTTGTGGTGTCTTTCAAATGCCTACCAAGGTAGTGTAAAAACTACTAAGAGAACTCCTGTCTGGCACCTTCCCCGGTGGAGTTGTGCATGGGGTGTGTTTGGAACATTTTGTCACCGGCCGAGTCCAAAATTCAGCGATTCCCCATCTCAGCCCAGAAAGCAGGTAGAACAACTTTTGTGGTGTCTTTCAGATGCCTACCAAGGTAGTGTAAAAACTACCTGGAGAACTCCTGCCTGGCACCTTCCCCGGTGGAGTTGTGCATGGGGTGTGTTTGGAACATTTTGTCACCAGCCGAGTCCAAAATTCAGCGTTTCCCCATCTCAGCCCAGAAAGCAGGTAGAACAACTTTTGTGGAGCCTTTCAGATGCCTACCAAGGTAGTGTAAAAACTACCAAGAGAACTCCTGTCTGGCACCTTCCCCGGTGGAGTTGTGCATGGGGTGTGTTTGGAACATTTTGTCACCGGCCGACTCCAAAATTCAGCGGTTCCCCATCTCAGCCCAGAAAGCAGGTAGAACAACTTTTGTGGTGTCTTTCAGATGCCTACCGGAGCAATGTAAAAACTACCAGGAGAACTCCTGTCTGGCACCTTCCCCGGTGGAGTTGTGCATGGGGTGTGTTTGGAACATTTTGTCACCGGCCGAGTCCAAAATTCAGCGGTTCCCCATCTCAGCCCAGAAAGCAGGTAGAACAACTTTTGTGCTGCATTTCAGGTGCCTACCAAGGTAGTGTAAAAACTACCAGGAGAACTCCTGTCTGGCACCTTCCGTGGTGGAGTTGTGCATGGGGTGTGTTTGGAACATTTTGTCACCAGCCGAGTCCAAAATTCAGCGTTTCCCCATCTCAGCCCAGAAAGCAGGTAGAACAACTTTTGTGGTGCCTTTCAGATGCCTACCAAGGTAGTGTAAAAACTACCAAGAGAACTCCTGTCTGGCACCTTCCCCGGTGGAGTTGTGCATGGGGTGTGTTTGGAACATTTTGTCAACGGCCGACTCCAAAATTCAGCGGTTCCCCATCTCAGCCCAGAAAGCAGGTAGAACAACTTTTGTGGTGTCTTTCAGATGCCTACCAAGGTAGTGTAAAAACTACCAGGAGAACTCCTGTCTGGCACCTTCCCCGGTGGAGTTGTGCATGGGGTGTGTTTGGAACATTTTGTCACCGGCCGAGTCCAAAATTCAGCGATTCCCCATCTCAGCCCAGAAAGCAGGTAGAACAACTTTTGTGGTGTCTTTCAGATGCCTACCAAGGTAGTGTAAAAACTACTAAGAGAACTCCTGCCTGGCACCTTCCCCGGTGGAGTTGTGCATGGGGTGTGTTTGGAACATTTTGTCACCAGCCGAGTCCAAAATTCAGCGTTTCCCCATCTCAGCCCAGAAAGCAGGTAGAACAACTTTTGTGGAGCCTTTCAGATGCCTACCAAGGTAGTGTAAAAACTACCAAGAGAACTCCTGTCTGGCACCTTCCCCGGTGGAGTTGTGCATGGGGTGTGTTTGGAACATTTTGTCAACGGCCGACTCCAAAATTCAGCGTTTCCCCATCTCAGCCCACAAAGCAGGTACAACAACTTTTGTGGTGTCTTTCAGCTGCCTACCAAGGTAGTGTAAAAACTACCAGGAGAACTCCTGTCTGGCACCTTCCCCGGTGGAGTTGTGCATGGGGTGTGTTTGGAACATTTTGTCACCGGCCGAGTCCAAAATTCAGCGATTCCCCATCTCAGCCCAGAAAGCAGGTAGAACAACTTTTGTGGTGTCTTTCAGATGCCTACCAAGGTAGTGTAAAAACTACTAAGAGAACTCCTGTCTGGCACCTTCCCCGGTGGAGTTGTGCATGGGGTGTGTTTGGAACATTTTGTCACCAGCCGAGTCCAAAATTCAGCGTTTCCCCATCTCAGCCCAGAAAGCAGGTAGAACAACTTTTGTGGAGCCTTTCAGATGCCTACCAAGGTAGTGTAAAAACTACCAAGAGAACTCCTGTCTGGCACCTTCCCCGGTGGAGTTGTGCATGGGGTGTGTTTGGAACATTTTGTCAACGGCCGACTCCAAAATTCAGCGTTTCCCCATCTCAGCCCACAAAGCAGGTACAACAACTTTTGTGGTGCCTTTCAGCTGCCTACCAAGGTAGTGTAAAAACTACCAGGAGAACTCCTGTCTGGCACCTTCCCCGGTGGAGTTGTGCATGGGGTGTGTTTGGAACATTTTGTCACCAGCCGAGTCCAAAATTCAGCGTTTCCCCATCTCAGCCCAGAAAGCAGGTAGAACAACTTTTGTGGTGTCTTTCAGATGCCTACCGGAGCAATGGAAAAACTACCAGGAGAACTCCTGTCTGGCACCTTCCCCGGTGGAGTTGTGCATGGGGTGTCTTTGGAACATTTTGTCACCGGCCGAGTCCAAAATTCAGCGATTCCCCATCTCAGCCCAGAAAGCAGGTAGAACAACTTCTGTGGTGTTATTCAGATGCCTACCAAGGTAGTGTAAAAACTACCAAGAGAACTCCTGTCTGGCACCTTCCGTGGTGGAGTTGTGCATGGGGTTTGTTTGGAACATTTTGTCACCAGCCGAGTCCAAAATTCAGCGGTTCCCCATCTCAGCCCAGAAAGCAGGAAGAACAACTTTTGTGGTGTCTTTCAGATGCCTACCAAGGTAGTGTAAAAACTACCAAGAGAACTCCTGTCTGGCACCTTCCCCGGTGGAGTTGTGCATGGGGTGTGTTTGGAACATTTTGTCACCGGCCGACTCCAAAATTCAGCGGTTCCCCATCTCAGCCCAGAAAGCAGGAAGAACAACTTTTGTGGTGCCTTTCAAATGCCTACCAAGGTAGTGTAAAAACTACCGGGAGAACTCCTGTCTGGCACCTTCCCCGGTGGAGTTGTGCAGGGGGTGTGTTTGGAACATTTTGTCACCAGCCGAGTCCAAAATTCAGCGGTTCCCCATCTCAGCCCAGAAAGCAGGTAGAACAACTTTTGTGGTGTCTTTTAGATGCCTACCAAGGTAGTGTAAAAACTACCAGGAGAACTCCTGTCTGGCACCTTCCGTGGTGGAGTTGTGCATGGGGTGTCTTTGGAACATTTTGTCACCGGCCGACTCCAAAATTCAGCGGTTCCCCATCTCAGCCCAGAAAGCAGGTAGAACAACTTCTGTGGTGTCTTTCAGATGCCTACCAAGGTAGTGTAAAAACTACCTGGAGAACTCCTGTCTGGCACCTTCCCCGGTGGAGTTGTGCAGGGGGTGTGTTTGGAACATTTTGTCACCAGCCGAGTCCAAAATTCAGCGGTTCCCCATCTCAGCCCAGAAAGCAGGAAGAACAACTTTTGTGGTGTCTTTTTGATGCCTACCGGAGCAATGTAAAAATTACCAACAGAACTGCTTTCTGAAACCTTCCCCGGTGGAGTTGTGCATGGGGTGTGTTTGGAACATTTTGTCAACGGCCGACTCCAAAATTCAGCGGTTCCCCATCTCAGCCCACAAAGCAGGTACAACAACTTTTGTGGTGTCTTTCAGATGCCTACCAAGGTAGTGTAAAAACTACTAAGAGAACTCCTGTCTGGCACCTTCCCCGGTGGAGTTGTGCATGGGGTGTGTTTGGAACATTTTGTCACCGGCCGAGTCCAAAATTCAGCGATTCCCCATCTCAGCCCAGAAAGCAGGTAGAACAACTTTTGTGGTGTCTTTCAGATGCCTACCAAGGTAGTGTAAAAACTACCTGGAGAACTCCTGCCTGGCACCTTCCCCGGTGGAGTTGTGCATGGGGTGTGTTTGGAACATTTTGTCACCAGCCGAGTCCAAAATTCAGCGTTTCCCCATCTCAGCCCAGAAAGCAGGTAGAACAACTTTTGTGGAGCCTTTCAGATGCCTACCAAGGTAGTGTAAAAACTACCAAGAGAACTCCTGTCTGGCACCTTCCCCGGTGGAGTTGTGCATGGGGTGTGTTTGGAACATTTTGTCAACGGCCGACTCCAAAATTCAGCGGTTCCCCATCTCAGCCCACAAAGCAGGTACAACAACTTTTGTGGGCCCTTTCAGCTGCCTACCAAGGTAGTGTAAAAACTACCAGGAGAACTCCTGTCTGGCACCTTCCCCGGTGGAGTTGTGCATGGGGTGTCTTTGGAACATTTTGTCACCGGCCGAGTCCAAAATTCAGCGTTTCCCCATCTCAGCCCAGAAAGCAGGTAGAACAACTTTTGTGGAGTCTTTCAGATGCCTACCAAGGTAGTGTAAAAACTACCAGGAGAACTCCTGTCTGGCACCTTCCGTGGTGGAGTTGTGCATGGGGTGTGTTTGGAACATTTTGTCACCAGCCGAGTCCAAAATTCAGCGTTTCCCCATCTCAGCCCAGAAAGCAGGTAGAACAACTTTTGTGGTGCCTTTCAGATGCCAACCAAGGTAGTGTAAAAACTACCAAGAGAACTCCTGTCTGGCACCTTCCCCGGTGGAGTTGTGCATGGGGTGTGTTTGGAACATTTTGTCAACGGCCGACTCCAAAATTCAGCGGTTCCCCATCTCAGCCCAGAAAGCAGGTAGAACAACTTTTGTGGTGTCTTTCAGATGCCTACCAAGGTAGTGTAAAAACTACCAGGAGAACTCCTGTCTGGCACCTTCCGTGGTGGAGTTGTGCATGGGGTGTGTTTGGAACATTTTGTCACCGGCCGAGTCCAAAATTCAGCGATTCCCCATCTCAGCCCAGAAAGCAGGTAGAACAACTTTTGTGGTGTCTTTCAGATGCCTACCAAGGTAGTGTAAAAACTACTAAGAGAACTCCTGCCTGGCACCTTCCCCGGTGGAGTTGTGCATGGGGTGTGTTTGGAACATTTTGTCACCAGCCGAGTCCAAAATTCAGCGTTTCCCCATCTCAGCCCAGAAAGCAGGTAGAACAACTTTTGTGGAGCCTTTCAGATGCCTACCAAGGTAGTGTAAAAACTACCAAGAGAACTCCTGTCTGGCACCTTCCCCGGTGGAGTTGTGCATGGGGTGTGTTTGGAACATTTTGTCAACGGCCGACTCCAAAATTCAGCGTTTCCCCATCTCAGCCCACAAAGCAGGTACAACAACTTTTGTGGTGTCTTTCAGCTGCCTACCAAGGTAGTGTAAAAACTACCAGGAGAACTCCTGTCTGGCACCTTCCCCGGTGGAGTTGTGCATGGGGTGTGTTTGGAACATTTTGTCACCGGCCGAGTCCAAAATTCAGCGGTTCCCCATCTCAGCCCAGAAAGCAGGTAGAACAACTTTTGTGGTGTCTTTCAGATGCCTACCAAGGTAGTGTAAAAACTACTAAGAGAACTCCTGCCTGGCACCTTCCCCGGTGGAGTTGTGCATGGGGTGTGTTTGGAACATTTTGTCACCAGCCGAGTCCAAAATTCAGCGTTTCCCCATCTCAGCCCAGAAAGCAGGTAGAACAACTTTTGTGGAGCCTTTCAGATGCCTACCAAGGTAGTGTAAAAACTACCAAGAGAACTCCTGTCTGGCACCTTCCCCGGTGGAGTTGTGCATGGGGTGTGTTTGGAACATTTTGTCAACGGCCGACTCCAAAATTCAGCGTTTCCCCATCTCAGCCCACAAAGCAGGTACAACAACTTTTGTGGTGCCTTTCAGCTGCCTACCAAGGTAGTGTAAAAACTACCAGGAGAACTCCTGTCTGGCACCTTCCCCGGTGGAGTTGTGCATGGGGTGTGTTTGGAACATTTTGTCACCAGCCGAGTCCAAAATTCAGCGTTTCCCCATCTCAGCCCAGAAAGCAGGTAGAACAACTTTTGTGGTGTCTTTCAGATGCCTACCAGAGCAATGTAAAAACTACCAGGAGAACTCCTGTCTGGCACCTTCCCCGGTGGAGTTGTGCATGGGGTGTCTTTGGAACATTTTGTCACCGGCCGAGTCCAAAATTCAGCGATTCCCCATCTCAGCCCAGAAAGCAGGTAGAACAACTTCTGTGGTGTTATTCAGATGCCTACCAAGGTAGTGTAAAAACTACCTGGAGAACTCCTGTCTGGCACCTTCCGTGGTGGAGTTGTGCATGGGGTTTGTTTGGAACATTTTGTCACCAGCCGAGTCCAAAATTCAGCGGTTCCCCATCTCAGCCCAGAAAGCAGGAAGAACAACTTTTGTGGTGTCTTTCAGATGCCTACCAAGGTAGTGTAAAAACTACCAAGAGAACTCCTGTCTGGCACCTTCCCCGGTGGAGTTGTGCATGGGGTGTGTTTGGAACATTTTGTCACCGGCCGACTCCAAAATTCAGCGGTTCCCCATCTCAGCCCAGAAAGCAGGAAGAACAACTTTTGTGGTGCCTTTCAAATGCCTACCAAGGTAGTGTAAAAACTACCGGGAGAACTCCTGTCTGGCACCTTCCCCGGTGGAGTTGTGCATGGGGTGTGTTTGGAACATTTTGTCACCAGCCGAGTCCAAAATTCAGCGGTTCCCCATCTCAGCCCAGAAAGCAGGTAGAACAACTTTTGTGGTGTCTTTTAGATGCCTACCAAGGTAGTGTAAAAACTACCAGGAGAACTCCTGTCTGGCACCTTCCGTGGTGGAGTTGTGCATGGGGTGTCTTTGGAACATTTTGTCACCGGCCGACTCCAAAATTCAGCGGTTCCCCATCTCAGCCCAGAAAGCAGGTAGAACAACTTCTGTGGTGTCTTTCAGATGCCTACCAAGGTAGTGTAAAAACTACCTGGAGAACTCCTGTCTGGCACCTTCCGTGGTGGAGTTGTGCATGGGGTTTGTTTGGAACATTTTGTCACCAGCCGAGTCCAAAATTCAGCGTTTCCCCATCTCAGCCCAGAAAGCAGGAAGAACAACTTTTGTGGTGTCTTTTTGATGCCTACCGGAGCAATGTAAAAATTACCAACAGAACTGCTTTCTGAAACCTTCCCCGGTGGAGTTGTGCATGGGGTGTGTTTGGAACATTTTGTCAACGGCCGACTCCAAAATTCAGCGGTTCCCCATCTCAGCCCACAAAGCAGGTACAACAACTTTTGTGGTGTCTTTCAGATGCCTACCAAGGTAGTGTAAAAACTACTAAGAGAACTCCTGTCTGGCACCTTCCCCGGTGGAGTTGTGCATGGGGTGTGTTTGGAACATTTTGTCACCGGCCGAGTCCAAAATTCAGCGATTCCCCATCTCAGCCCAGAAAGCAGGTAGAACAACTTTTGTGGTGTCTTTCAGATGCCTACCAAGGTAGTGTAAAAACTACTAAGAGAACTCCTGCCTGGCACCTTCCCCGGTGGAGTTGTGCATGGGGTGTGTTTGGAACATTTTGTCACCAGCCGAGTCCAAAATTCAGCGTTTCCCCATCTCAGCCCAGAAAGCAGGTAGAACAACTTTTGTGGAGCCTTTCAGATGCCTACCAAGGTAGTGTAAAAACTACCAAGAGAACTCCTGTCTGGCACCTTCCCCGGTGGAGTTGTGCATGGGGTGTGTTTGGAACATTTTGTCACCGGCCGACTCCAAAATTCAGCGGTTCCCCATCTCAGCCCAGAAAGCAGGAAGAACAACTTTTGTGGTGCCTTTCAGCTGCCTACCAAGGTAGTGTAAAAACTACCAGGAGAACTCCTGTCTGGCACCTTCCCCGGTGGAGTTGTGCATGGGGTGTCTTTGGAACATTTTGTCACCGGCCGAGTCCAAAATTCAGCGTTTCCCCATCTCAGCCCAGAAAGCAGGTAGAACAACTTTTGTGGTGTCTTTCAGATGCCTACCGGAGCAATGTAAAAACTACCAGGAGAACTCCTGTCTGGCACCTTCCCCGGTGGAGTTGTGCATGGGGTGTCTTTGGAACATTTTGTCACCGGCCGAGTCCAAAATTCAGCGATTCCCCATCTCAGCCCAGAAAGCAGGTAGAACAACTTCTGTGGTGTTATTCAGATGCCTACCAAGGTAGTGTAAAAACTACCTGGAGAACTCCTGTCTGGCACCTTCCGTGGTGGAGTTGTGCATGGGGTTTGTTTGGAACATTTTGTCACCAGCCGAGTCCAAAATTCAGCGGTTCCCCATCTCAGCCCAGAAAGCAGGAAGAACAACTTTTGTGGTGTCTTTTAGATGCCTACCAAGGTAGTGTAAAAACTACCAAGAGAACTCCTGTCTGGCACCTTCCCCGGTGGAGTTGTGCATGGGGTGTGTTTGGAACATTTTGTCACCGGCCGACTCCAAAATTCAGCGGTTCCCCATCTCAGCCCAGAAAGCAGGAAGAACAACTTTTGTGGTGTCTTTCAGATGCCTACCAAGGTAGTGCAAAAACTACCGGGAGAACTCCTGTCTGGCACCTTCCCCGGTGGAGTTGTGCATGGGGTGTGTTTGGAACATTTTGTCAACGGCCGACTCCAAAATTCAGCGGTTCCCCATCTCAGCCCACAAAGCAGGTAGAACAACTTTTGTGGTGTCTTTCAGATGCCTACCAAGGTAGTGTAAAAACTACCTGGAGAACTCCTGTCTGGCACCTTCCGTGGTGGAGTTGTGCATGGGGTGTGTTTGGAACATTTTGTCACCAGCCGAGTCCAAAATTCAGCGTTTCCCCATCTCAGCCCAGAAAGCAGGTAGAACAACTTTTGTGGTGTCTTTCAGATGCCTACCAAGGTAGTGTAAAAACTACCAGGAGAACTCCTGTCTGGCACCTTCCCCGGTGGAGTTGTGCATGGGGTGTGTTTGGAACATTTTGTCAACGGCCGACTCCAAAATTCAGCGGTTCCCCATCTCAGCCCACAAAGCAGGTACAACAACTTTTCTTGTGCCTTTCAGCTGCCAACCAAGGTAGTGTAAAAACTACCAACAGAATTCGTTCCTGGCACCTTCCCCGGTGGAGTTGTGCATGGGGTGTGTTTGGAACATTTTGTCAACGGCCGAGTCCAAAATTCAGCGGTTCCCCATCTCAGCCCACAAAGCAGGTACAACAACTTTTCTTGTGCCTTTCAGCTGCCTACCAAGGTAGTGTAAAAACTACCAGGAGAACTCCTGTCTGGCACCTTCCCCGGTGGAGTTGTGCATGGGGTGTGTTTGGAACATTTTGTCACCAGCCGAGTCCAAAATTCAGCGTTTCCCCATCTCAGCCCACAAAGCAGGTACAACAACTTTTCTTGTGCCTTTCAGCTGCCTACCAAGGTAGTGTAAAAATTACCAGGAGAACTCCTGTCTGGCACCTTCCCCGGTGGAGTTGTGCATGGGGTGTCTGTGGAACATTTTGTCACCGGCCGACTCCAAAATTCAGCGGTTCCCCATCTCAGCCCAGAAAGCAGGTAGAACAACTTTTGTGGTGTCTTTCAGATGCCTACCGGAGCAATGTAAAAACTACCAGGAGAACTCCTGTCTGGCACCTTCCCCGGTGGAGTTGTGCATGGGGTGTGTTTGGAACATTTTGTCACCAGCCGAGTCCAAAATTCAGCGGTTCCCCATCTCAGCCCAGAAAGCAGGTAGAACAACTTTTGTGGTGTCTTTCAGATGCCTACCGGAGCAATGTAAAAACTACCAGGAGAACTCCTGTCTGGCACCTTCCGTGGTGGAGTTGTGCAGGGGGTGTGTTTGGAACATTTTGTCACCAGCCGAGTCCAAAATTCAGCGGTTCCCCATCTCAGCCCAGAAAGCAGGTAGAACAACTTTTGTGGTGTCTTTTAGATGCCTACCAAGGTAGTGTAAAAACTACCAGGAGAACTCCTGTCTGGCACCTTCCCCGGTGGAGTTGTGCATGGGGTGTGTTTGGAACATTTTGTCACCGGCCGAGTCCAAAATTCAGCGATTCCCCATCTCAGCCCAGAAAGCAGGTAGAACAACTTTTGTGGTGTCTTTTTGATGCCTACCGGAGCAATGTAAAAATTACCAACAGAACTGCTTTCTGAAACCTTCCCCGGTGGAGTTGTGCATGGGGTGTGTTTGGAACATTTTGTCACCGGCCGAGTCCAAAATTCAGCGATTCCCCATCTCAGCCCAGAAAGCAGGTAGAACAACTTTTGTGGTGTCTTTCAGATGCCTACCAAGGTAGTGTAAAAACTACCAGGAGAACTCCTGTCTGGCACCTTCCGTGGTGGAGTTGTGCATGGGGTGTCTGTGGAACATTTTGTAACCGGCCGACTCCAAAATTCAGCGGTTCCCCATCTCAGCCCAGAAAGCAGGTAGAACAACTTTTGTGGTGTCTTTCAGATGCCTACCGGAGCAATGTAAAAAGTACCAGGAGAACTCCTGTCTGGCACCTTCCCCGGTGGAGTTGTGCATGGGGTGTGTTTGGAACATTTTGTCACCGGCCGACTCCAAAATTCAGCGGTTCCCCACCTCAGCCCAGAAAGCAGGTAGAACAACTTTTGTGGTGTCTTTCAGATGCCTACCGGAGCAATGTAAAAACTACCAGGAGAACTCCTGTCTGGCACCTTCCGTGGTGGAGTTGTGCATGGGGTGTGTTTGGAACATTTTGTCACCAGCCGAGTCCAAAATTCAGCGGTTCCCCATCTCAGCCCAGAAAGCAGGTAGAACAACTTTTGTGGTGCCTTTCAAATGCCTACCAAGGTAGTGTAAAAACTACCAAGAGAACTCCTGTCTGGCACCTTCCCCGGTGGAGTTGTGCATGGGGTGTGTTTGGAACATTTTGTCACCGGCCGAGTCCAAAATTCAGCGGTTCCCCATCTCAGCCCAGAAAGCAGGAAGAACAACTTTTGTGGTGTCTTTTTGATGCCTACCGGAGCAATGTAAAAATTACCAACAGAACTGCTTTCTGAAACCTTCCCCGGTGGAGTTGTGCATGGGGTGTGTTTGGAACATTTTGTCACCGGCCGAGTCCAAAATTCAGCGATTCCCCATCTCAGCCCAGAAAGCAGGTAGAACAACTTTTGTGGTGTCTTTCAGATGCCTACCAAGGTAGTGTAAAAACTACCAAAAGAATTCGTTCCTGGCACCTTCCCCGGTGGAGTTGTGCATGGGGTGTGTTTGGAACATTTTGTCACCAGCCGAGTCCAAAATTCAGCGTTTCCCCATCTCAGCCCAGAAAGCAGGTAGAACAACTTTTGTGGTGCCTTTCAGATGCCTACCAAGGTAGTGTAAAAACAACCAAGAGAACTCCTGTCTGGCACCTTCCCCGGTGGAGTTGTGCATGGGGTGTGTTTGGAACATTTTGTCAACGGCCGACTCCAAAATTCAGCGGTTCCCCATCTCAGCCCACAAAGCAGGTACAACAACTTTTGTGGTGTCTTTCAAATGCCTACCAAGGTAGTGTAAAAACTACTAAGAGAACTCCTGTCTGGCACCTTCCCCGGTGGAGTTGTGCATGGGGTGTGTTTGGAACATTTTGTCACCGGCCGAGTCCAAAATTCAGCGATTCCCCATCTCAGCCCAGAAAGCAGGTAGAACAACTTTTGTGGTGTCTTTCAGATGCCTACCAAGGTAGTGTAAAAACTACCTGGAGAACTCCTGCCTGGCACCTTCCCCGGTGGAGTTGTGCATGGGGTGTGTTTGGAACATTTTGTCACCAGCCGAGTCCAAAATTCAGCGTTTCCCCATCTCAGCCCAGAAAGCAGGTAGAACAACTTTTGTGGAGCCTTTCAGATGCCTACCAAGGTAGTGTAAAAACTACCAAGAGAACTCCTGTCTGGCACCTTCCCCGGTGGAGTTGTGCATGGGGTGTGTTTGGAACATTTTGTCACCGGCCGACTCCAAAATTCAGCGGTTCCCCATCTCAGCCCAGAAAGCAGGTAGAACAACTTTTGTGGTGTCTTTCAGATGCCTACCGGAGCAATGTAAAAACTACCAGGAGAACTCCTGTCTGGCACCTTCCCCGGTGGAGTTGTGCATGGGGTGTGTTTGGAACATTTTGTCACCGGCCGAGTCCAAAATTCAGCGGTTCCCCATCTCAGCCCAGAAAGCAGGTAGAACAACTTTTGTGCTGCATTTCAGGTGCCTACCAAGGTAGTGTAAAAACTACCAGGAGAACTCCTGTCTGGCACCTTCCGTGGTGGAGTTGTGCATGGGGTGTGTTTGGAACATTTTGTCACCAGCCGAGTCCAAAATTCAGCGTTTCCCCATCTCAGCCCAGAAAGCAGGTAGAACAACTTTTGTGGTGCCTTTCAGATGCCTACCAAGGTAGTGTAAAAACTACCAAGAGAACTCCTGTCTGGCACCTTCCCCGGTGGAGTTGTGCATGGGGTGTGTTTGGAACATTTTGTCAACGGCCGACTCCAAAATTCAGCGGTTCCCCATCTCAGCCCAGAAAGCAGGTAGAACAACTTTTGTGGTGTCTTTCAGATGCCTACCAAGGTAGTGTAAAAACTACCAGGAGAACTCCTGTCTGGCACCTTCCCCGGTGGAGTTGTGCATGGGGTGTGTTTGGAACATTTTGTCACCGGCCGAGTCCAAAATTCAGCGATTCCCCATCTCAGCCCAGAAAGCAGGTAGAACAACTTTTGTGGTGTCTTTCAGATGCCTACCAAGGTAGTGTAAAAACTACTAAGAGAACTCCTGCCTGGCACCTTCCCCGGTGGAGTTGTGCATGGGGTGTGTTTGGAACATTTTGTCACCAGCCGAGTCCAAAATTCAGCGTTTCCCCATCTCAGCCCAGAAAGCAGGTAGAACAACTTTTGTGGAGCCTTTCAGATGCCTACCAAGGTAGTGTAAAAACTACCAAGAGAACTCCTGTCTGGCACCTTCCCCGGTGGAGTTGTGCATGGGGTGTGTTTGGAACATTTTGTCAACGGCCGACTCCAAAATTCAGCGTTTCCCCATCTCAGCCCACAAAGCAGGTACAACAACTTTTGTGGTGTCTTTCAGCTGCCTACCAAGGTAGTGTAAAAACTACCAGGAGAACTCCTGTCTGGCACCTTCCCCGGTGGAGTTGTGCATGGGGTGTGTTTGGAACATTTTGTCACCGGCCGAGTCCAAAATTCAGCGATTCCCCATCTCAGCCCAGAAAGCAGGTAGAACAACTTTTGTGGTGTCTTTCAGATGCCTACCAAGGTAGTGTAAAAACTACTAAGAGAACTCCTGTCTGGCACCTTCCCCGGTGGAGTTGTGCATGGGGTGTGTTTGGAACATTTTGTCACCAGCCGAGTCCAAAATTCAGCGTTTCCCCATCTCAGCCCAGAAAGCAGGTAGAACAACTTTTGTGGAGCCTTTCAGATGCCTACCAAGGTAGTGTAAAAACTACCAAGAGAACTCCTGTCTGGCACCTTCCCCGGTGGAGTTGTGCATGGGGTGTGTTTGGAACATTTTGTCAACGGCCGACTCCAAAATTCAGCGTTTCCCCATCTCAGCCCACAAAGCAGGTACAACAACTTTTGTGGTGCCTTTCAGCTGCCTACCAAGGTAGTGTAAAAACTACCAGGAGAACTCCTGTCTGGCACCTTCCCCGGTGGAGTTGTGCATGGGGTGTGTTTGGAACATTTTGTCACCAGCCGAGTCCAAAATTCAGCGTTTCCCCATCTCAGCCCAGAAAGCAGGTAGAACAACTTTTGTGGTGTCTTTCAGATGCCTACCGGAGCAATGTAAAAACTACCAGGAGAACTCCTGTCTGGCACCTTCCCCGGTGGAGTTGTGCATGGGGTGTCTTTGGAACATTTTGTCACCGGCCGAGTCCAAAATTCAGCGATTCCCCATCTCAGCCCAGAAAGCAGGTAGAACAACTTCTGTGGTGTTATTCAGATGCCTACCAAGGTAGTGTAAAAACTACCAAGAGAACTCCTGTCTGGCACCTTCCGTGGTGGAGTTGTGCATGGGGTTTGTTTGGAACATTTTGTCACCAGCCGAGTCCAAAATTCAGCGGTTCCCCATCTCAGCCCAGAAAGCAGGAAGAACAACTTTTGTGGTGTCTTTCAGATGCCTACCAAGGTAGTGTAAAAACTACCAAGAGAACTCCTGTCTGGCACCTTCCCCGGTGGAGTTGTGCATGGGGTGTGTTTGGAACATTTTGTCACCGGCCGACTCCAAAATTCAGCGGTTCCCCATCTCAGCCCAGAAAGCAGGAAGAACAACTTTTGTGGTGCCTTTCAAATGCCTACCAAGGTAGTGTAAAAACTACCGGGAGAACTCCTGTCTGGCACCTTCCCCGGTGGAGTTGTGCAGGGGGTGTGTTTGGAACATTTTGTCACCAGCCGAGTCCAAAATTCAGCGGTTCCCCATCTCAGCCCAGAAAGCAGGTAGAACAACTTTTGTGGTGTCTTTTAGATGCCTACCAAGGTAGTGTAAAAACTACCAGGAGAACTCCTGTCTGGCACCTTCCGTGGTGGAGTTGTGCATGGGGTGTCTTTGGAACATTTTGTCACCGGCCGACTCCAAAATTCAGCGGTTCCCCATCTCAGCCCAGAAAGCAGGTAGAACAACTTCTGTGGTGTCTTTCAGATGCCTACCAAGGTAGTGTAAAAACTACCTGGAGAACTCCTGTCTGGCACCTTCCCCGGTGGAGTTGTGCAGGGGGTGTGTTTGGAACATTTTGTCACCAGCCGAGTCCAAAATTCAGCGGTTCCCCATCTCAGCCCAGAAAGCAGGAAGAACAACTTTTGTGGTGTCTTTTTGATGCCTACCGGAGCAATGTAAAAATTACCAACAGAACTGCTTTCTGAAACCTTCCCCGGTGGAGTTGTGCATGGGGTGTGTTTGGAACATTTTGTCAACGGCCGACTCCAAAATTCAGCGGTTCCCCATCTCAGCCCACAAAGCAGGTACAACAACTTTTGTGGTGTCTTTCAGATGCCTACCAAGGTAGTGTAAAAACTACTAAGAGAACTCCTGTCTGGCACCTTCCCCGGTGGAGTTGTGCATGGGGTGTGTTTGGAACATTTTGTCACCGGCCGAGTCCAAAATTCAGCGATTCCCCATCTCAGCCCAGAAAGCAGGTAGAACAACTTTTGTGGTGTCTTTCAGATGCCTACCAAGGTAGTGTAAAAACTACCTGGAGAACTCCTGCCTGGCACCTTCCCCGGTGGAGTTGTGCATGGGGTGTGTTTGGAACATTTTGTCACCAGCCGAGTCCAAAATTCAGCGTTTCCCCATCTCAGCCCAGAAAGCAGGTAGAACAACTTTTGTGGAGCCTTTCAGATGCCTACCAAGGTAGTGTAAAAACTACCAAGAGAACTCCTGTCTGGCACCTTCCCCGGTGGAGTTGTGCATGGGGTGTGTTTGGAACATTTTGTCAACGGCCGACTCCAAAATTCAGCGGTTCCCCATCTCAGCCCACAAAGCAGGTACAACAACTTTTGTGGGCCCTTTCAGCTGCCTACCAAGGTAGTGTAAAAACTACCAGGAGAACTCCTGTCTGGCACCTTCCCCGGTGGAGTTGTGCATGGGGTGTCTTTGGAACATTTTGTCACCGGCCGAGTCCAAAATTCAGCGTTTCCCCATCTCAGCCCAGAAAGCAGGTAGAACAACTTTTGTGGAGTCTTTCAGATGCCTACCAAGGTAGTGTAAAAACTACCAGGAGAACTCCTGTCTGGCACCTTCCGTGGTGGAGTTGTGCATGGGGTGTGTTTGGAACATTTTGTCACCAGCCGAGTCCAAAATTCAGCGTTTCCCCATCTCAGCCCAGAAAGCAGGTAGAACAACTTTTGTGGTGCCTTTCAGATGCCAACCAAGGTAGTGTAAAAACTACCAAGAGAACTCCTGTCTGGCACCTTCCCCGGTGGAGTTGTGCATGGGGTGTGTTTGGAACATTTTGTCAACGGCCGACTCCAAAATTCAGCGGTTCCCCATCTCAGCCCAGAAAGCAGGTAGAACAACTTTTGTGGTGTCTTTCAGATGCCTACCAAGGTAGTGTAAAAACTACCAGGAGAACTCCTGTCTGGCACCTTCCGTGGTGGAGTTGTGCATGGGGTGTGTTTGGAACATTTTGTCACCGGCCGAGTCCAAAATTCAGCGATTCCCCATCTCAGCCCAGAAAGCAGGTAGAACAACTTTTGTGGTGTCTTTCAGATGCCTACCAAGGTAGTGTAAAAACTACTAAGAGAACTCCTGCCTGGCACCTTCCCCGGTGGAGTTGTGCATGGGGTGTGTTTGGAACATTTTGTCACCAGCCGAGTCCAAAATTCAGCGTTTCCCCATCTCAGCCCAGAAAGCAGGTAGAACAACTTTTGTGGAGCCTTTCAGATGCCTACCAAGGTAGTGTAAAAACTACCAAGAGAACTCCTGTCTGGCACCTTCCCCGGTGGAGTTGTGCATGGGGTGTGTTTGGAACATTTTGTCAACGGCCGACTCCAAAATTCAGCGTTTCCCCATCTCAGCCCACAAAGCAGGTACAACAACTTTTGTGGTGTCTTTCAGCTGCCTACCAAGGTAGTGTAAAAACTACCAGGAGAACTCCTGTCTGGCACCTTCCCCGGTGGAGTTGTGCATGGGGTGTGTTTGGAACATTTTGTCACCGGCCGAGTCCAAAATTCAGCGGTTCCCCATCTCAGCCCAGAAAGCAGGTAGAACAACTTTTGTGGTGTCTTTCAGATGCCTACCAAGGTAGTGTAAAAACTACTAAGAGAACTCCTGCCTGGCACCTTCCCCGGTGGAGTTGTGCATGGGGTGTGTTTGGAACATTTTGTCACCAGCCGAGTCCAAAATTCAGCGTTTCCCCATCTCAGCCCAGAAAGCAGGTAGAACAACTTTTGTGGAGCCTTTCAGATGCCTACCAAGGTAGTGTAAAAACTACCAAGAGAACTCCTGTCTGGCACCTTCCCCGGTGGAGTTGTGCATGGGGTGTGTTTGGAACATTTTGTCAACGGCCGACTCCAAAATTCAGCGTTTCCCCATCTCAGCCCACAAAGCAGGTACAACAACTTTTGTGGTGCCTTTCAGCTGCCTACCAAGGTAGTGTAAAAACTACCAGGAGAACTCCTGTCTGGCACCTTCCCCGGTGGAGTTGTGCATGGGGTGTGTTTGGAACATTTTGTCACCAGCCGAGTCCAAAATTCAGCGTTTCCCCATCTCAGCCCAGAAAGCAGGTAGAACAACTTTTGTGGTGTCTTTCAGATGCCTACCAGAGCAATGTAAAAACTACCAGGAGAACTCCTGTCTGGCACCTTCCCCGGTGGAGTTGTGCATGGGGTGTCTTTGGAACATTTTGTCACCGGCCGAGTCCAAAATTCAGCGATTCCCCATCTCAGCCCAGAAAGCAGGTAGAACAACTTCTGTGGTGTTATTCAGATGCCTACCAAGGTAGTGTAAAAACTACCTGGAGAACTCCTGTCTGGCACCTTCCGTGGTGGAGTTGTGCATGGGGTTTGTTTGGAACATTTTGTCACCAGCCGAGTCCAAAATTCAGCGGTTCCCCATCTCAGCCCAGAAAGCAGGAAGAACAACTTTTGTGGTGTCTTTCAGATGCCTACCAAGGTAGTGTAAAAACTACCAAGAGAACTCCTGTCTGGCACCTTCCCCGGTGGAGTTGTGCATGGGGTGTGTTTGGAACATTTTGTCACCGGCCGACTCCAAAATTCAGCGGTTCCCCATCTCAGCCCAGAAAGCAGGAAGAACAACTTTTGTGGTGCCTTTCAAATGCCTACCAAGGTAGTGTAAAAACTACCGGGAGAACTCCTGTCTGGCACCTTCCCCGGTGGAGTTGTGCATGGGGTGTGTTTGGAACATTTTGTCACCAGCCGAGTCCAAAATTCAGCGGTTCCCCATCTCAGCCCAGAAAGCAGGTAGAACAACTTTTGTGGTGTCTTTTAGATGCCTACCAAGGTAGTGTAAAAACTACCAGGAGAACTCCTGTCTGGCACCTTCCGTGGTGGAGTTGTGCATGGGGTGTCTTTGGAACATTTTGTCACCGGCCGACTCCAAAATTCAGCGGTTCCCCATCTCAGCCCAGAAAGCAGGTAGAACAACTTCTGTGGTGTCTTTCAGATGCCTACCAAGGTAGTGTAAAAACTACCTGGAGAACTCCTGTCTGGCACCTTCCGTGGTGGAGTTGTGCATGGGGTTTGTTTGGAACATTTTGTCACCAGCCGAGTCCAAAATTCAGCGTTTCCCCATCTCAGCCCAGAAAGCAGGAAGAACAACTTTTGTGGTGTCTTTTTGATGCCTACCGGAGCAATGTAAAAATTACCAACAGAACTGCTTTCTGAAACCTTCCCCGGTGGAGTTGTGCATGGGGTGTGTTTGGAACATTTTGTCAACGGCCGACTCCAAAATTCAGCGGTTCCCCATCTCAGCCCACAAAGCAGGTACAACAACTTTTGTGGTGTCTTTCAGATGCCTACCAAGGTAGTGTAAAAACTACTAAGAGAACTCCTGTCTGGCACCTTCCCCGGTGGAGTTGTGCATGGGGTGTGTTTGGAACATTTTGTCACCGGCCGAGTCCAAAATTCAGCGATTCCCCATCTCAGCCCAGAAAGCAGGTAGAACAACTTTTGTGGTGTCTTTCAGATGCCTACCAAGGTAGTGTAAAAACTACTAAGAGAACTCCTGCCTGGCACCTTCCCCGGTGGAGTTGTGCATGGGGTGTGTTTGGAACATTTTGTCACCAGCCGAGTCCAAAATTCAGCGTTTCCCCATCTCAGCCCAGAAAGCAGGTAGAACAACTTTTGTGGAGCCTTTCAGATGCCTACCAAGGTAGTGTAAAAACTACCAAGAGAACTCCTGTCTGGCACCTTCCCCGGTGGAGTTGTGCATGGGGTGTGTTTGGAACATTTTGTCACCGGCCGACTCCAAAATTCAGCGGTTCCCCATCTCAGCCCAGAAAGCAGGAAGAACAACTTTTGTGGTGCCTTTCAGCTGCCTACCAAGGTAGTGTAAAAACTACCAGGAGAACTCCTGTCTGGCACCTTCCCCGGTGGAGTTGTGCATGGGGTGTCTTTGGAACATTTTGTCACCGGCCGAGTCCAAAATTCAGCGTTTCCCCATCTCAGCCCAGAAAGCAGGTAGAACAACTTTTGTGGTGTCTTTCAGATGCCTACCGGAGCAATGTAAAAACTACCAGGAGAACTCCTGTCTGGCACCTTCCCCGGTGGAGTTGTGCATGGGGTGTCTTTGGAACATTTTGTCACCGGCCGAGTCCAAAATTCAGCGATTCCCCATCTCAGCCCAGAAAGCAGGTAGAACAACTTCTGTGGTGTTATTCAGATGCCTACCAAGGTAGTGTAAAAACTACCTGGAGAACTCCTGTCTGGCACCTTCCGTGGTGGAGTTGTGCATGGGGTTTGTTTGGAACATTTTGTCACCAGCCGAGTCCAAAATTCAGCGGTTCCCCATCTCAGCCCAGAAAGCAGGAAGAACAACTTTTGTGGTGTCTTTTAGATGCCTACCAAGGTAGTGTAAAAACTACCAAGAGAACTCCTGTCTGGCACCTTCCCCGGTGGAGTTGTGCATGGGGTGTGTTTGGAACATTTTGTCACCGGCCGACTCCAAAATTCAGCGGTTCCCCATCTCAGCCCAGAAAGCAGGAAGAACAACTTTTGTGGTGTCTTTCAGATGCCTACCAAGGTAGTGCAAAAACTACCGGGAGAACTCCTGTCTGGCACCTTCCCCGGTGGAGTTGTGCATGGGGTGTGTTTGGAACATTTTGTCAACGGCCGACTCCAAAATTCAGCGGTTCCCCATCTCAGCCCACAAAGCAGGTAGAACAACTTTTGTGGTGTCTTTCAGATGCCTACCAAGGTAGTGTAAAAACTACCTGGAGAACTCCTGTCTGGCACCTTCCGTGGTGGAGTTGTGCATGGGGTGTGTTTGGAACATTTTGTCACCAGCCGAGTCCAAAATTCAGCGGTTCCCCATCTCAGCCCAGAAAGCAGGTAGAACAACTTTTGTGGTGTCTTTTAGATGCCTACCAAGGTAGTGTAAAAACTACCAAGAGAACTCCTGTCTGGCACCTTCCCCGGTGGAGTTGTGCATGGGGTGTGTTTGGAACATTTTGTCACCGGCCGACTCCAAAATTCAGCGGTTCCCCATCTCAGCCCAGAAAGCAGGAAGAACAACTTTTGTGGTGCCTTTCAAATGCCTACCAAGGTAGTGTAAAAACTACCTTGAGAACTCCTGTCTGGCACCTTCCCCGGTGGAGTTGTGCATGGGGTGTGTTTGGAACATTTTGTCACCGGCCGAGTCCAAAATTCAGCGTTTCCCCATCTCAGCCCAGAAAGCAGGTAGAACAACTTTTGTGGAGTCTTTCAGATGCCTACCAAGGTAGTGTAAAAACTATCAGGAGAACTCCTGTCTGGCACCTTCCGTGGTGGAGTTGTGCATGGGGTGTGTTTGGAACATTTTGTCACCAGCCGAGTCCAAAATTCAGCGGTTCCCCATCTCAGCCCAGAAAGCAGGTAGAACAACTTTTGTGGTGCCTTTCAAATGCCTACCAAGGTAGTGTAAAAACTACCAAGAGAACTCCTGTCTGGCACCTTCCCCGGTGGAGTTGTGCATGGGGTGTGTTTGGAACATTTTGTCACCGGCCGAGTCCAAAATTCAGCGGTTCCCCATCTCAGCCCAGAAAGCAGGAAGAACAACTTTTGTGGTGTCTTTTTGATGCCTACCGGAGCAATGTAAAAATTACCAACAGAACTGCTTTCTGAAACCTTCCCCGGTGGAGTTGTGCATGGGGTGTGTTTGGAACATTTTGTCACCGGCCGAGTCCAAAATTCAGCGATTCCCCATCTCAGCCCAGAAAGCAGGTAGAACAACTTTTGTGGTGTCTTTCAGATGCCTACCAAGGTAGTGTAAAAACTACCAAAAGAATTCGTTCCTGGCACCTTCCCCGGTGGAGTTGTGCATGGGGTGTGTTTGGAACATTTTGTCACCAGCCGAGTCCAAAATTCAGCGTTTCCCCATCTCAGCCCAGAAAGCAGGTAGAACAACTTTTGTGGTGCCTTTCAGATGCCTACCAAGGTAGTGTAAAAACAACCAAGAGAACTCCTGTCTGGCACCTTCCCCGGTGGAGTTGTGCATGGGGTGTGTTTGGAACATTTTGTCACCGGCCGACTCCAAAATTCAGCGGTTCCCCATCTCAGCCCACAAAGCAGGTACAACAACTTTTGTGGTGTCTTTCAAATGCCTACCAAGGTAGTGTAAAAACTACTAAGAGAACTCCTGTCTGGCACCTTCCCCGGTGGAGTTGTGCATGGGGTGTGTTTGGAACATTTTGTCACCGGCCGAGTCCAAAATTCAGCGATTCCCCATCTCAGCCCAGAAAGCAGGTAGAACAACTTTTGTGGTGTCTTTCAGATGCCTACCAAGGTAGTGTAAAAACTACCTGGAGAACTCCTGCCTGGCACCTTCCCCGGTGGAGTTGTGCATGGGGTGTGTTTGGAACATTTTGTCACCAGCCGAGTCCAAAATTCAGCGTTTCCCCATCTCAGCCCAGAAAGCAGGTAGAACAACTTTTGTGGAGCCTTTCAGATGCCTACCAAGGTAGTGTAAAAACTACCAAGAGAACTCCTGTCTGGCACCTTCCCCGGTGGAGTTGTGCATGGGGTGTGTTTGGAACATTTTGTCAACGGCCGACTCCAAAATTCAGCGGTTCCCCATCTCAGCCCACAAAGCAGGTACAACAACTTTTGTGGGCCCTTTCAGCTGCCTACCAAGGTAGTGTAAAAACTACCAGGAGAACTCCTGTCTGGCACCTTCCCCGGTGGAGTTGTGCATGGGGTGTGTTTGGAACATTTTGTCACCGGCCGAGTCCAAAATTCAGCGTTTCCCCATCTCAGCCCAGAAAGCAGGTAGAACAACTTTTGTGGAGTCTTTCAGATGCCTACCAAGGTAGTGTAAAAACTACCAGGAGAACTCCTGTCTGGCACCTTCCGTGGTGGAGTTGTGCATGGGGTGTGTTTGGAACATTTTGTCACCAGCCGAGTCCAAAATTCAGCGTTTCCCCATCTCAGCCCAGAAAGCAGGTAGAACAACTTTTGTGGTGCCTTTCAGATGCCTACCAAGGTAGTGTAAAAACTACCAAGAGAACTCCTGTCTGGCACCTTCCCCGGTGGAGTTGTGCATGGGGTGTGTTTGGAACATTTTGTCAACGGCCGACTCCAAAATTCAGCGGTTCCCCATCTCAGCCCAGAAAGCAGGTAGAACAACTTTTGTGGTGTCTTTCAGATGCCTACCAAGGTAGTGTAAAAACTACCAGGAGAACTCCTGTCTGGCACCTTCCCCGGTGGAGTTGTGCATGGGGTGTGTTTGGAACATTTTGTCACCGGCCGAGTCCAAAATTCAGCGATTCCCCATCTCAGCCCAGAAAGCAGGTAGAACAACTTTTGTGGTGTCTTTCAGATGCCTACCAAGGTAGTGTAAAAACTACTAAGAGAACTCCTGCCTGGCACCTTCCCCGGTGGAGTTGTGCATGGGGTGTGTTTGGAACATTTTGTCACCAGCCGAGTCCAAAATTCAGCGTTTCCCCATCTCAGCCCAGAAAGCAGGTAGAACAACTTTTGTGGTGCCTTTCAGATGCCTACCAAGGTAGTGTAAAAACTACCAAGAGAACTCCTGTCTGGCACCTTCCCCGGTGGAGTTGTGCATGGGGTGTGTTTGGAACATTTTGTCAACGGCCGACTCCAAAATTCAGCGTTTCCCCATCTCAGCCCACAAAGCAGGTACAACAACTTTTGTGGTGTCTTTCAGCTGCCTACCAAGGTAGTGTAAAAACTACCAGGAGAACTCCTGTCTGGCACCTTCCCCGGTGGAGTTGTGCATGGGGTGTGTTTGGAACATTTTGTCACCGGCCGAGTCCAAAATTCAGCGATTCCCCATCTCAGCCCAGAAAGCAGGTAGAACAACTTTTGTGGTGTCTTTCAGATGCCTACCAAGGTAGTGTAAAAACTACTAAGAGAACTCCTGCCTGGCACCTTCCCCGGTGGAGTTGTGCATGGGGTGTGTTTGGAACATTTTGTCAACAGCCGACTCCAAAATTCAGCGGTTCCCCATCTCAGCCCAGAAAGCAGGTAGAACAACTTTTGTGGAGCCTTTCAGATGCCTACCAAGGTAGTGTAAAAACTACCAAGAGAACTCCTGTCTGGCACCTTCCCCGGTGGAGTTGTGCATGGGGTGTGTTTGGAACATTTTGTCAACGGCCGACTCCAAAATTCAGCGTTTCCCCATCTCAGCCCACAAAGCAGGTACAACAACTTTTGTGGTGCCTTTCAGCTGCCTACCAAGGTAGTGTAAAAACTACCAGGAGAACTCCTGTCTGGCACCTTCCCCGGTGGAGTTGTGCATGGGGTGTGTTTGGAACATTTTGTCACCAGCCGAGTCCAAAATTCAGCGTTTCCCCATCTCAGCCCAGAAAGCAGGTAGAACAACTTTTGTGGTGTCTTTCAGATGCCTACCAAGGTAGTGTAAAAACTACCAAGAGAACTCCTGTCTGGCACCTTCCCCGGTGGAGTTGTGCAGGGGGTGTGTTTGGAACATTTTGTCACCGGCCGACTCCAAAATTCAGCGGTTCCCCATCTCAGCCCAGAAAGCAGGAAGAACAACTTTTGTGGTGCCTTTCAAATGCCTACCAAGGTAGTGTAAAAACTACCGGGAGAACTCCTGTCTGGCACCTTCCCCGGTGGAGTTGTGCAGGGGGTGTGTTTGGAACATTTTGTCACCAGCCGAGTCCAAAATTCAGCGGTTCCCCATCTCAGCCCAGAAAGCAGGTAGAACAACTTTTGTGGTGTCTTTTAGATGCCTACCAAGGTAGTGTAAAAACTACCAGGAGAACTCCTGTCTGGCACCTTCCGTGGTGGAGTTGTGCATGGGGTGTCTTTGGAACATTTTGTCACCGGCCGACTCCAAAATTCAGCGGTTCCCCATCTCAGCCCAGAAAGCAGGTAGAACAACTTCTGTGGTGTCTTTCAGATGCCTACCAAGGTAGTGTAAAAACTACCTGGAGAACTCCTGTCTGGCACCTTCCCCGGTGGAGTTGTGCAGGGGGTGTGTTTGGAACATTTTGTCACCAGCCGAGTCCAAAATTCAGCGGTTCCCCATCTCAGCCCAGAAAGCAGGAAGAACAACTTTTGTGGTGTCTTTTTGATGCCTACCGGAGCAATGTAAAAATTACCAACAGAACTGCTTTCTGAAACCTTCCCCGGTGGAGTTGTGCATGGGGTGTGTTTGGAACATTTTGTCAACGGCCGACTCCAAAATTCAGCGGTTCCCCATCTCAGCCCACAAAGCAGGTACAACAACTTTTGTGGTGTCTTTCAGATGCCTACCAAGGTAGTGTAAAAACTACTAAGAGAACTCCTGTCTGGCACCTTCCCCGGTGGAGTTGTGCATGGGGTGTGTTTGGAACATTTTGTCACCGGCCGAGTCCAAAATTCAGCGATTCCCCATCTCAGCCCAGAAAGCAGGTAGAACAACTTTTGTGGTGTCTTTCAGATGCCTACCAAGGTAGTGTAAAAACTACCTGGAGAACTCCTGCCTGGCACCTTCCCCGGTGGAGTTGTGCATGGGGTGTGTTTGGAACATTTTGTCACCAGCCGAGTCCAAAATTCAGCGTTTCCCCCATCTCAGCCCAGAAAGCAGGTAGAACAACTTTTGTGGAGCCTTTCAGATGCCTACCAAGGTAGTGTAAAAACTACCAAGAGAACTCCTGTCTGGCACCTTCCCCGGTGGAGTTGTGCATGGGGTGTGTTTGGAACATTTTGTCACCAGCCGACTCCAAAATTCAGCGGTTCCCCATCTCAGCCCACAAAGCAGGTACAACAACTTTTGTGGGCCCTTTCAGCTGCCTACCAAGGTAGTGTAAAAACTACCAGGAGAACTCCTGTCTGGCACCTTCCCCGGTGGAGTTGTGCATGGGGTGTCTTTGGAACATTTTGTCACCGGCCGAGTCCAAAATTCAGCGTTTCCCCATCTCAGCCCAGAAAGCAGGTAGAACAACTTTTGTGGAGTCTTTCAGATGCCTACCAAGGTAGTGTAAAAACTACCAGGAGAACTCCTGTCTGGCACCTTCCGTGGTGGAGTTGTGCATGGGGTGTGTTTGGAACATTTTGTCACCAGCCGAGTCCAAAATTCAGCGTTTCCCCATCTCAGCCCAGAAAGCAGGTAGAACAACTTTTGTGGTGCCTTTCAGATGCCAACCAAGGTAGTGTAAAAACTACCAAGAGAACTCCTGTCTGGCACCTTCCCCGGTGGAGTTGTGCATGGGGTGTGTTTGGAACATTTTGTCACCGGCCGAGTCCAAAATTCAGCGGTTCCCCATCTCAGCCCAGAAAGCAGGTAGAACAACTTTTGTGGTGTCTTTCAGATGCCTACCAAGGTAGTGTAAAAACTACCAGGAGAACTCCTGTCTGGCACCTTCCCCGGTGGAGTTGTGCATGGGGTGTGTTTGGAACATTTTGTCACCGGCCGAGTCCAAAATTCAGCGATTCCCCATCTCAGCCCAGAAAGCAGGTAGAACAACTTTTGTGGTGTCTTTCAGATGCCTACCAAGGTAGTGTAAAAACTACTAAGAGAACTCCTGCCTGGCACCTTCCCCGGTGGAGTTGTGCATGGGGTGTGTTTGGAACATTTTGTCACCAGCCGAGTCCAAAATTCAGCGTTTCCCCATCTCAGCCCAGAAAGCAGGTAGAACAACTTTTGTGGAGCCTTTCAGATGCCTACCAAGGTAGTGTAAAAACTACCAAGAGAACTCCTGTCTGGCACCTTCCCCGGTGGAGTTGTGCATGGGGTGTGTTTGGAACATTTTGTCAACGGCCGACTCCAAAATTCAGCGTTTCCCCATCTCAGCCCACAAAGCAGGTACAACAACTTTTGTGGTGTCTTTCAGCTGCCTACCAAGGTAGTGTAAAAACTACCAGGAGAACTCCTGTCTGGCACCTTCCCCGGTGGAGTTGTGCATGGGGTGTGTTTGGAACATTTTGTCACCGGCCGAGTCCAAAATTCAGCGGTTCCCCATCTCAGCCCAGAAAGCAGGTAGAACAACTTTTGTGGTGTCTTTCAGATGCCTACCAAGGTAGTGTAAAAACTACTAAGAGAACTCCTGCCTGGCACCTTCCCCGGTGGAGTTGTGCATGGGGTGTGTTTGGAACATTTTGTCACCAGCCGAGTCCAAAATTCAGCGTTTCCCCATCTCAGCCCAGAAAGCAGGTAGAACAACTTTTGTGGAGCCTTTCAGATGCCTACCAAGGTAGTGTAAAAACTACCAAGAGAACTCCTGTCTGGCACCTTCCCCGGTGGAGTTGTGCATGGGGTGTGTTTGGAACATTTTGTCAACGGCCGACTCCAAAATTCAGCGTTTCCCCATCTCAGCCCACAAAGCAGGTACAACAACTTTTGTGGTGCCTTTCAGCTGCCTACCAAGGTAGTGTAAAAACTACCAGGAGAACTCCTGTCTGGCACCTTCCCCGGTGGAGTTGTGCATGGGGTGTGTTTGGAACATTTTGTCACCAGCCGAGTCCAAAATTCAGCGTTTCCCCATCTCAGCCCAGAAAGCAGGTAGAACAACTTTTGTGGTGTCTTTCAGATGCCTACCAGAGCAATGTAAAAACTACCAGGAGAACTCCTGTCTGGCACCTTCCCCGGTGGAGTTGTGCATGGGGTGTCTTTGGAACATTTTGTCACCGGCCGAGTCCAAAATTCAGCGATTCCCCATCTCAGCCCAGAAAGCAGGTAGAACAACTTCTGTGGTGTTATTCAGATGCCTACCAAGGTAGTGTAAAAACTACCTGGAGAACTCCTGTCTGGCACCTTCCGTGGTGGAGTTGTGCATGGGGTTTGTTTGGAACATTTTGTCACCAGCCGAGTCCAAAATTCAGCGGTTCCCCATCTCAGCCCAGAAAGCAGGAAGAACAACTTTTGTGGTGTCTTTCAGATGCCTACCAAGGTAGTGTAAAAACTACCAAGGGAACTCCTGTCTGGCACCTTCCCCGGTGGAGTTGTGCATGGGGTGTGTTTGGAACATTTTGTCACCGGCCGACTCCAAAATTCAGCGGTTCCCCATCTCAGCCCAGAAAGCAGGAAGAACAACTTTTGTGGTGCCTTTCAAATGCCTACCAAGGTAGTGTAAAAACTACCGGGAGAACTCCTGTCTGGCACCTTCCCCGGTGGAGTTGTGCATGGGGTGTGTTTGGAACATTTTGTCACCAGCCGAGTCCAAAATTCAGCGGTTCCCCATCTCAGCCCAGAAAGCAGGTAGAACAACTTCTGTGGTGTCTTTCAGATGCCTACCAAGGTAGTGTAAAAACTACCAGGAGAACTCCTGTCTGGCACCTTCCGTGGTGGAGTTGTGCATGGGGTTTGTTTGGAACATTTTGTCACCAGCCGAGTCCAAAATTCAGCGTTTCCCCATCTCAGCCCAGAAAGCAGGAAGAACAACTTTTGTGGTGTCTTTTTGATGCCTACCGGAGCAATGTAAAAATTACCAACAGAACTGCTTTCTGAAACCTTCCCCGGTGGAGTTGTGCATGGGGTGTGTTTGGAACATTTTGTCAACGGCCGACTCCAAAATTCAGCGGTTCCCCATCTCAGCCCACAAAGCAGGTACAACAACTTTTGTGGTGTCTTTCAGATGCCTACCAAGGTAGTGTAAAAACTACTAAGAGAACTCCTGTCTGGCACCTTCCCCGGTGGAGTTGTGCATGGGGTGTGTTTGGAACATTTTGTCACCGGCCGAGTCCAAAATTCAGCGATTCCCCATCTCAGCCCAGAAAGCAGGTAGAACAACTTTTGTGGTGTCTTTCAGATGCCTACCAAGGTAGTGTAAAAACTACTAAGAGAACTCCTGCCTGGCACCTTCCCCGGTGGAGTTGTGCATGGGGTGTGTTTGGAACATTTTGTCACCAGCCGAGTCCAAAATTCAGCGTTTCCCCATCTCAGCCCAGAAAGCAGGTAGAACAACTTTTGTGGAGCCTTTCAGATGCCTACCAAGGTAGTGTAAAAACTACCAAGAGAACTCCTGTCTGGCACCTTCCCCGGTGGAGTTGTGCATGGGGTGTGTTTGGAACATTTTGTCACCGGCCGACTCCAAAATTCAGCGGTTCCCCATCTCAGCCCACAAAGCAGGTACAACAACTTTTGTGGGCCCTTTCAGCTGCCTACCAAGGTAGTGTAAAAACTACCAGGAGAACTCCTGTCTGGCACCTTCCCCGGTGGAGTTGTGCATGGGGTGTGTTTGGAACATTTTGTCACCGGCCGAGTCCAAAATTCAGCGGTTCCCCATCTCAGCCCAGAAAGCAGGTAGAACAACTTTTGTGGTGTCTTTCAGATGCCTACCAAGGTAGTGTAAAAACTACCAGGAGAACTCCTGTCTGGCACCTTCCCCGGTGGAGTTGTGCATGGGGTGTGTTTGGAACATTTTGTCACCGGCCGAGTCCAAAATTCAGCGATTCCCCATCTCAGCCCAGAAAGCAGGTAGAACAACTTTTGTGGTGTCTTTCAGATGCCTACCAAGGTAGTGTAAAAACTACTAAGAGAACTCCTGCCTGGCACCTTCCCCGGTGGAGTTGTGCATGGGGTGTGTTTGGAACATTTTGTCACCAGCCGAGTCCAAAATTCAGCGTTTCCCCATCTCAGCCCAGAAAGCAGGTAGAACAACTTTTGTGGAGCCTTTCAGATGCCTACCAAGGTAGTGTAAAAACTACCAAGAGAACTCCTGTCTGGCACCTTCCCCGGTGGAGTTGTGCATGGGGTGTGTTTGGAACATTTTGTCAACGGCCGACTCCAAAATTCAGCGTTTCCCCATCTCAGCCCACAAAGCAGGTACAACAACTTTTGTGGTGTCTTTCAGCTGCCTACCAAGGTAGTGTAAAAACTACCAGGAGAACTCCTGTCTGGCACCTTCCCCGGTGGAGTTGTGCATGGGGTGTGTTTGGAACATTTTGTCACCGGCCGAGTCCAAAATTCAGCGGTTCCCCATCTCAGCCCAGAAAGCAGGTAGAACAACTTTTGTGGTGTCTTTCAGATGCCTACCAAGGTAGTGTAAAAACTACTAAGAGAACTCCTGCCTGGCACCTTCCCCGGTGGAGTTGTGCATGGGGTGTGTTTGGAACATTTTGTCACCAGCCGAGTCCAAAATTCAGCGTTTCCCCATCTCAGCCCAGAAAGCAGGTAGAACAACTTTTGTGGAGCCTTTCAGATGCCTACCAAGGTAGTGTAAAAACTACCAAGAGAACTCCTGTCTGGCACCTTCCCCGGTGGAGTTGTGCATGGGGTGTGTTTGGAACATTTTGTCAACGGCCGACTCCAAAATTCAGCGTTTCCCCATCTCAGCCCACAAAGCAGGTACAACAACTTTTGTGGTGCCTTTCAGCTGCCTACCAAGGTAGTGTAAAAACTACCAGGAGAACTCCTGTCTGGCACCTTCCCCGGTGGAGTTGTGCATGGGGTGTGTTTGGAACATTTTGTCACCAGCCGAGTCCAAAATTCAGCGTTTCCCCATCTCAGCCCAGAAAGCAGGTAGAACAACTTTTGTGGTGTCTTTCAGATGCCTACCAGAGCAATGTAAAAACTACCAGGAGAACTCCTGTCTGGCACCTTCCCCGGTGGAGTTGTGCATGGGGTGTCTTTGGAACATTTTGTCACCGGCCGAGTCCAAAATTCAGCGATTCCCCATCTCAGCCCAGAAAGCAGGTAGAACAACTTCTGTGGTGTTATTCAGATGCCTACCAAGGTAGTGTAAAAACTACCTGGAGAACTCCTGTCTGGCACCTTCCCCGGTGGAGTTGTGCATGGGGTTTGTTTGGAACATTTTGTCACCAGCCGAGTCCAAAATTCAGCGGTTCCCCATCTCAGCCCAGAAAGCAGGTAGAACAACTTTTGTGGTGTCTTTCAGATGCCTACCAAGGTAGTGTAAAAACTACCAAGAGAACTCCTGTCTGGCACCTTCCCCGGTGGAGTTGTGCATGGGGTGTGTTTGGAACATTTTGTCACCGGCCGACTCCAAAATTCAGCGGTTCCCCATCTCAGCCCAGAAAGCAGGAAGAACAACTTTTGTGGTGCCTTTCAAATGCCTACCAAGGTAGTGTAAAAACTACCGGGAGAACTCCTGTCTGGCACCTTCCCCGGTGGAGTTGTGCATGGGGTGTGTTTGGAACATTTTGTCACCAGCCGAGTCCAAAATTCAGCGATTCCCCATCTCAGCCCAGAAAGCAGGTAGAACAACTTTTGTGGGCCCTTTCAGCTGCCTACCAAGGTAGTGTAAAAACTACCAGGAGAACTCCTGTCTGGCACCTTCCCCGGTGGAGTTGTGCATGGGGTGTCTTTGGAACATTTTGTCACCGGCCGACTCCAAAATTCAGCGGTTCCCCATCTCAGCCCAGAAAGCAGGTAGAACAACTTCTGTGGTGTCTTTCAGATGCCTACCAAGGTAGTGTAAAAACTACCTGGAGAACTCCTGTCTGGCACCTTCCGTGGTGGAGTTGTGCATGGGGTTTGTTTGGAACATTTTGTCACCAGCCGAGTCCAAAATTCAGCGTTTCCCCATCTCAGCCCAGAAAGCAGGAAGAACAACTTTTGTGGTGTCTTTTTTGATGCCTACCGGAGCAATGTAAAAATTACCAACAGAACTGCTTTCTGAAACCTTCCCCGGTGGAGTTGTTGCATGGGGTGTGTTTGGAACATTTTGTCAACGGCCGACTCCCAAAAATTCAGCGGTTCCCCATCTCAGCCCCCACAAAGCAGGTACAACAACTTTTGTGGTGTCTTTCAGATGCCTACCAAGGTAGTGTAAAAAACTAACTAAGAGAACCTCCTGTCTGGCACTCTTCCCCGGTGGAGTTGTGCATGGGGTGTGTTTGGAACATTTTGTCACCGGCCGAGTCCAAAATTCAGGGATTCCCCATCTCAGCCCAGAAAGCAGGTAGAACAACTTTTGTGGTGTCTTTCAGATGCCTACCAAGGTAGTGTAAAAACTACTAGAGAACTCCTGCCTGGCACCTTCCCCGGTGGAGTTGTGCATGGGGTGTGTTTGGAACATTTTGTCACCAGCCGAGTCCAAAATTCAGCGTTTCCCCATCTCAGCCAGAAAGCAGGTAGAACAACTTTTGTGGAGCCTTTCAGATGCCTACCAAGGTAGTGTAAAAACTACCAAGAGAACACTCCTGTCTGGCACCTTCCCCGGTGGAGTTGTGCATGGGGTGTGTTTGGAACATTTTGTCACCGGCCGACTCCAAAATTCCAGCGGTTCCCCATCTCTAGCCCAGAAAGCAGGAAGAACAACTTTTGTGGTGCCTTTCAGATGCCTACCAAGGTAGTGTAAAAACTACCAGGAGAACTCCTGTCTGGCACCTTCCCCGGTGGAGTTGTGCATGGGGTGTCTTTGGAACATTTTGTCACCGGCCGAGTCCAAAATTCAGCGTTTCCCCATCTCAGCCCAGAAAGCAGGTAGAACAACTTTTGTGGTGTCTTTCAGAGTGCCTACCGGAGCAATGTAAAAACTACCAGGAGAACTCCTGTCTGGCACCTTCCCGGTGGAGTTGTGCATGGGGTGTCTTTGGAACATTTTGTCACCGGCCGAGTCCAAAATTCAGCGATTCCCCATCTCAGCCCAGAAAGCAGGTAGACACAACTTCTGTGGTGTTATTCAGATGCCTACCAAGGTAGTGTAAAACTACCTGGAGAACTCCTGTCTGGCACCTTCCGTGGTGGAGTTGTGCATGGGGTTTGTTTGGAACATTTTGTGTCACCAGCCGAGTCCAAAATTCAGCGGTTCCCCGTCTCCGCCCAGAAAGCAGGAAGAACAACTTTTGTGGTGTCTTTTAGATGCCTACCAAGGTAGTGTAAAAAACTACCAAGAGAACTCCTGTCTGGCACCTTCCCCGGTGGAGTTGTGCATGGGGTGTGTTTGGAACATTTTGTCCACCGGCCGACTCCAAAATTCAGACGGTTCCCCATCTCAGCCCAGAAGCAGGAAGAACAACTTTTGTGGTGCCTTTCAAATGCCTACCAAGGTAGTGTAAAAACTACCGGGAGAACTCCTGTCTGGCACCTTCCCCGGTGGAGTTGTGCATGGGGTGTGTTTGGAACATTTTGTCAACGGCCGACTCCAAAATTCAGCGGTTCCCCATCTCAGCCCACAAAGCAGGTAGAACAACTTTGTGGTGTCTTTCAGATGCCTACCAAGGTAGTGTAAAAACTACCTGGTGAACTCCTGTCTGGCAACCTTCCGTGGTGGAGTTGTGCATGGGGTGTTGTTTGGAACATTTGTCACCAGCCGAGGTCCAAAATTCAGCGGTTCCCCCATCTCAGCCCAGAAAGCAGGTAGGAACAACTTTGTGGTGTCTTTTAGATGCCTACCAAGGTAGTGTAAAAACTACCAAGAGAACTCCTGTCTGGCACCTTCCCCGGTGGAGTTGTGCATGGGGTGTGTTTGGCGAACATTTTGTCACCGGCCGACTCCAAAATTCAGCGGTTCCCCATCTCAGCCCAGAAAGCAGGAAGAAACAACTTTTGCTGGTGCCTTTCAAATGCCTACCAAGGTAGTGTAAAAAACCTACCTTGAGAACTCCTGTCTGGCACCTTCCCCGGTGAGTTGTGCATGGGGTGGTGTTTTGGAACATTTTGTCACCGGGCCGAGTCCAAAATTCAGCGTTTCCCCATCTCAGCCCAGAAAGCAGGTAGAACAACTTTTGTGGAGTCTTTCAGATGCCTACCAAGGTAGTGTAAAAAACTATCAGGAGAAACTCCTGTCTGGCACCTTCCGTGGTGGAGTTGTGCATGGGGTGTGTTTGGAACATTTTGTCACCCAGCCGAGTCCAAAAATTCAGCGTTTCCCCAATCTCAGCCCAGAAAGCAGGTAGAACAACTTTTGTGGTGCCTTTCAGATGCCACACCAAGGTAGTGTAAAAAACTACCAAGAGAACTCCTGTCTGGCACCTTCCCCGGTGGAGTTGTGCATGGGGTGTGTTTGGAACATTTTGTCAACGGCCGACTCCAAAATTCAGCGTTTCCCCATCTCAGCCCAGAAAGCAGGTACAACAACTTTTGTGGTGCCTTTCAGCTGCCTACCAAGGTAGTGTAAAAACTACCAGGAGAACTCCTGTCTGGCACCTTCCCCGGTGGAGTTGTGCATGGGGTGTGTTTGGAACATTTTGTCACCGGCCGAGTCCAAAATTCAGCGTTTCCCCATCTCAGCCCAGAAAGCAGGTAGAACAACTTTTGTGGTGTCTTTCAGATGCCTACCGGAGCAATGTAAAAACTACCGGGAGAACTCCTGTCTGGCACCTTCCCCCGTGGAGTTGTGCATGGGGGTTGTCTTTGAGAACATTTTGTCACCGGCCGAGTCCCAAAATTCAGCGATTCCCCATCTCAGGCCCAGAAAGCAGGTAGAACAACTTCTGTGGTGTTATTCAGTGCCTACCAAGGTAGTGTAAAAACTACCTGGAGAACTCCTGTCTGGCACCTTCCGTGGTGGAGTTGTGCATGGGGGTGTGTTTGGAACATTTTGTCACCAGCCGAGTCCAAAATTCAGCGGTTCCCCCATCTCAGCCCCAGAAAGCAGGAAGAACAACTTTTTGTGTGTCTTTTAGATGCCTACCACGGTAGTGTAAAAAACTACCAAGAGAACTCCAGT